>NW_007259391.1:10841-12123 GCF_000164805.1 Carlito syrichta
CCTCTACACTTGTGCTCCATGGCAAAGGTGCATGTGAGCTCACAGAACAGGTGGCCCCGAGTTACAGTGGCCCTTGGGCACAGAGTGATCAAAGCGGGGTGGCAACTCTGTAGGCAACCCAGGTTCTGGTCACCCAGTCTGCCACCTTTGGGGAGGGAGGGCCGCTTTCTCTCCTGATCACTCCATTGTCCCCCCTCCCACGTGGACCTACAGCTGGGGACCCATGGACACACATCGTGATGCATGTAGGAGGCATATTTTTTGTTGCCAATGTCTATGTCAGTCTGGCTGGGGCACAGCAGCATGATCATGACTCCTGGGCCTCAAACTGTGGGGCTCAGGTGGTCCTCCCACCTCAGCCCCTGAGCAACCTGGACTTTGGGGGCCACCACGACTGACTCGATTATGGGAAATTCATGCCAAGACGAGGTCTTTGACATCGCCCAGGCTGGTCTCTGACCCGTGGGGCCACGCTGATGGATGTAAACCAGGGTGCCCGGCCTGGACTCACACATTATGTCATCAGAGGTGATGCAAATAACGACCCGTGATGGAGGCCACCACATCCCGTGTAGCCAAACTGCGGATGACACAAGGCAAGACTTCAGTGTTTGCATCCTAGGGAATGATGAGGTCTCACTTCCTGGCCCAGGCTGGTCTATAACTCCTGGGCTCCAGTGTTCCCCCACCTCGGACACCCAAAGGCACAGCCTGATTGTCAGCTGACCCACTGTCTTTGGAAACTATACGGCCAAGGCTGGGGCCTCCTTTCCAAATGATCTCTGTCTATTCACAATGATCCCAACTCCATACACAAATGGATAATTTTTTTCCCCCTTTTTCATTGTTATTTTGAGTTGGAGTCCTACTCTCTCACCTAGGTTGGAGGGCACTGGCTCGCTCCAGGCCATCGCAGCCTCAGCCCGCCAGGCTCCAGTGAGCATTTCCACAGGTTTCCAAGGAGCCAGAACAACAGGTGCATGACAACAGGCCTGGTCATTTGGGATGGAGGGTAGAGACGAGTCTCCTGGAGATGCCCAGGAGGGTCTCAGCCCGTGGCTTGGGCCAGCCGATGGCCTCCACCTCCCAAAGTGCTGGGATGATGAGGCTGAGCACCGGAGGTTCGGGTTGGAAGGTGCCAAGCTTGGGGGACCTCACATGTGGGGGTAGGGGGGAAGGACAGAGGGCAAAAGGTCTGCTGGAGAATGAATTTTTCTTTCATTTTTTCTTTATTTCTTTCTTTTTCTTTGTTTCCTTTCTTCCTTCTTTGCTTCGTTTCTTT
>NW_007259392.1:0-1092 GCF_000164805.1 Carlito syrichta
CTCCAGTCACCCCCCCAAAAAAAAGGCCCAATAAAAATAAACCTGCTAAGGAGATGGTATCAGCTGCTATGAATGTGGTCAATATGGGCACCTAAAGTAATAGCCTAAGCCCCCAGGACTTTGTCCAATATCTGGACTAAAAAGCCACTGAAAGAGATGGTGCGGCCTCTCCTGAAGGGGAGGGGAAACACCTAGCTAAGTGATAGTGGCTGTTGACTGAAAGGGGAGGGGCACGGCCCACCGCAGCACTCTGTATGCCATCCACCCAGAGAATACTTGGGTCTATATAAATGTGGCTGGGGTCCAAATTAATTTCTTAATTAATACTAAGGCTAAGTTTTTAGCCCTTGTGCTCATACTGAACTTCTTCCTCCTAAAACCTGCTTTCCAATGGAATTAAAAATGTTCCAAAAACTGTTTCACCTAACAATTATTAAAAGATAAATTCAAATTATCACTGTAAAAGGTTATCTATAAATAAATAAAAAGGAAAGCAAAAGAAAAAAATGTAAAAAGGTTGTTAATATAAAAATAAGGTTTTAGCAGGGAAAACAAAAAAAAGAAAGGAAAATGTAAAAAAATATATATATTTATCTAAAAGGAAATCTTATCTGGTACATTTCTCTCCTATAATAAAGTAAATAGCTATGAAAATTTTTAAAAGGGGGTACAGAACAAAAATAAAATGGTATAAGCACACCAAAAATGATATAAGAAAAGTTTAAAAAATATATACATACAAAGGAAATTCTATAAACAATCTAAGCATAATAAAGTCTTTTTTTAAATGCAAGTCTCCAAACATTTTCAGATTTCTCTTCAAATTTTATACAGAATTTACTTAAGTGCCTAGTTCAAATTATAGTCTAAAACAATCTGTCAGGCTACCATTATAGTCCAGAAATATAAAAGCTGGTACTTGTAATAAAAGCCGCAGAAATTAAAGTTTATCATTTAAGTTATGCTAATAACTTCAGGCCTGATAGCTTTTATATGAAAAGGTAATCAGCCACTGCTTACAACTGTCAAAATGTAGGCCTGACTTTATTCCTTTTATTAAGCAAAAATCTAGTATTTTATGCCCGCATAATG
>NW_007259392.1:2839-17230 GCF_000164805.1 Carlito syrichta
CAACTCCCCTATTTAATGGTCCCCATATCTTTGTCATTCTGTTAATATGCTGAAATGGTTTACAAACATTATATAAGGTTAATGCTATGTTAGAAAGACAAAAATTTTTTAGCTACTTAATTTAAAAAATTATAGCATTAATAGCAATTACTACTTCAGTAACAGTTTCAGTTGTAGCTCTATCTAAGAAAGTTCATACAGCTACCTTTGCTAATCAGTTATCTAAGGATATTTCTATTCCACTGGCTACTCAAAAAATTGTAGATCAAAAGTTAAAAAGTAAAAGTTAATGCTTTAAAAAAAGACAGCTTTAGCAGTAAAACAAGAGCTTGCGACTTTAAAAATAAAACTGGTTCTCCAATGTCACTCTGAGTTTCAGTGGATTTGCCTCATTCCTTTGGAGGTAAATAAGTCTGTCCATACTTGGGACAAGATAAAAAATCATATCCTTAAAATTTAAAATCATTCAGACTTAAATATAAACCTCACTAAATTACATCAAGACATACAGGACATAAGTTGCTAAAAAGCAGTTCTGGTCCTATAAATTGACTAGCTCCATATTTAATAACTTCTCATTGTTTGCTAATCAAAAGTCATTAATGTCTATACTTATTAATGTAAGAATTTGCAGGACAGTAACTCTTGTCTTGCTGTGCCTATTTCCAGTTATTTCCAGAGTACTGAAAAGGAACATTTTTCAGCTTAACACCGAGTTTCATGGTTTTGTACTAAAATAATAAATAAAAAAAAGGGGAAGATGTTGGGAGCCAGCCACGGAGGCCTACTGAGCGTTAGGGATCAGGGAGGGCCGTAGACCCTGAGACTGCTAGGATGTGTTCGGGAGCCATTGACCCCATTTTCCTCCTCTTTTTACCATAAAACACAAGTAACCTAAAGAAACTCTGCTGATCTAAGCTGAAAGCTCTGTAACTGTAACAGGCATGGCTTACTCTGAAAACCTATTGTTCCTATTTCCCATAAAACTGTGGTTTCGGCTTACAAATTAAATATAATTCAAATTCAGGTCACATTTGAGAGCTTTTATATGGTACAAGCTTCTTTATACAATTTAACAGTATATTTGTAAAATTAGTATACACTTATAGGGAGCAGTTGCAAGCTTTTCAATAATAAAGTTGTCAAAAATGGCTCAGCTCAAAGTTTGGGCCACACTCCTGAGAGCCCAGCGCATACTTTAGACTGGGCTGCATTCTTTTAGGCCAGCTTTAACTACAATTAATGTAAGGTTTCAATTATTATAAAATAGGTCATGCTAACGTCAAAGAATCATGTTAGTTCAAGCATGACCAATCATAATATTTTAAGGTTTAATAAGATACAGTTAATTTTACAAATTTCATTGTCTCTACTTCCTACTGTTATAATTTTAGAGAACAAGAGCAACAACTCAATTGGTTTAAAGCATGATTTAACCACACCCCCTGGTTTACTACATTAATTTCCACCGTAGTTGGCCCTTTAGTTGTTTTAATTCTCCTACTTATTTTCGGGCCTTGCATCATCAACAAGCTTGTAGCCTTTGTTAAAAATCAAGTCAGCACTGTTCAACTCATGGTACTCAAGCACCAGCGCCAACCGCTTGGTACTCACCCTTGTTGTCTCATCTCTCCTACCCATTTTCAGAATGGCTTTTAAAAAACACACACACACACACACACACACACACACACACACACACACACACAAATCTATGTAGACCCATGATTGGGTCTTATCTTTAGGTTCCTCTGAGAGGGGGAAATGAGAGACCCAAGAAACCAAGAAACTTAAAAAGTCATACTTGCTGTAAAAGTAGTGTTTAGTTCACTATATTTTATATATCCCTACCTCATGTTCATTGTACTTTATGAAATCTTAGTACTTTATATCCTACCTCAGACCCCGTAGAATTAGGCATATGTCGGGTGCCGGGTAGCGACTGGTTGTGTAATTATATAATGTCTTAAGTAGTATTTGTATTTAGAATTCTTGGGTTAAGCATCATTAGTCCCAATTGCCATGCTGACTTCTGCTTTTACAACGGGATGTAAATGTTAAAGCGATAAGCCCCTTTCAGACATTCCTTTGCTGCAGACTTGGAGACGCTAGTAATCTGCCTGCTTGCTCAGGTTAATTTATACACAGTGACTGTATGAACCTACTTATCTGACATTCCACTCTGCCCGTTGGGTGGGTTTCTGTCAATCACGGGCAGTCAGGTTGAAGCCCACGAAAGGCACCTACCAATACCAAGTGTTCCTGTACCCATTAGGAGAGATTACCCAATCATGTAAAACCAAGTTTAGAGTTCTTTCCCCTCCCTCTGTAATGGTGTATAAAGACTGCTTGCCATGCTGGATCGGGGTTCTCGTCCCTGAAGTCACAGCCGGCTTCGTTCGTGAGCCCAGACTCGAGCCTGAATAAAAACCCTTGTGTGTTTGCATCAGAGCTGGCTCTTTGGTGGTCTCTTGGATTTTGAAATTTGGGTTTAACAACCCTTCTCACTTAACACCACAGTCTGCCCTATATAAAATGCTATATACTAATCTTTGTGCCTTTTACAATCAGAAGAGGTTTTTTTTTTTCTGTCCAGCCAGGCACTCTTGGACCCCCTTCTCTGCACATAAGTTTGTGAATAAAGGTGCTTCGTCCATTGTCTCTGAGTCATTTTTTCAGCCTCTCAGACACAGTACCTTCCCATTTGGGGTCTTTAGGGGTCCAGCTCTACACAATGGTACAGACAAGATTCAGACTCCAGTCATCTGACTCTAGACCTATTTAACACCTTAAAGAATGGAAAGAGAGTGGAATAATCCCCATACCTGTGGGTACCTCGATGTTATCAGTGGCAGAACATTGGTCAGTCAGCACTTGCTTATGCAACAAGCATTCATGAAAAGTCTACCATGTGCTTAGCTTTGTGAGGCGTTGTGGTGGCTTAATAATGGCGAAGACAGAGTCCTGCATGCAAGCAGCTGGCGAGCTAATGCCAGGAGCTGCTAAATGTGCATAAATTATTACAAAGGAGGAAAAGAACGTGATCCACGCCATGGAGGGCACAACATATGGACAATTCAGGAGAGGCCTAGCTTTTCGAGCTGGAGTGATCCTCAAAGTCGCAGGCTCTGTATACAATTTTTCTCCTCTGGTTCATCTGAAAAATGGACACCAGCTCACCTCGGTGGGTCACTTTTTTGTTTTTGCTTGCAGGTCTTCTTTCGGTTTTGTGTTTAGAAGGAAGCCTTTATTTCCTTGTTTTGCCAGTAGAGCTGGCTGAGTTGGTTGCTTCTTGGCGATGAGTCAAAGAGGCCTGGTCCTCTGTCCTCATCCCACTCCTCTGACTCTTTCTTGGCGCCAACTTCTGCTGGGACTGCAACACAACAGGAGCAGCAGCAGTGGGGTGGCCCCAGGGCAGTGGCCACAAACGCAGATGGGTCAGCCAAGAAAATCTTTCCAGCAAGTAGGAAAGTACCGTCTCCACAGACAAAGCTGGTACTCGCCTGTATCTCTTGATCAGCGCATGGGGTACGCATGCAAGGGTTGGGCAGCCAATCTGCAGACGAGCCCTGGCACCGGGGCAGAAACACTCCAGGAAGTGGAACATAGTTTCGTCTGTGATGTCAAGCGCTCAGGGCTGCAGATGCTGCCATTGTCACACACCTGCTGGACGATCAACCTGGGGGGATGAAGAGATGTTCAACACGCCCAGCAGGGTGGCTTCCCCGGCTCTCATTCTGTCTCCAGTCTTAATCGGTGGCATATCACTTAGTATCCACGGCTGCCCCTGGAGATTATAGTGGTGATGCCTGAGGAAGGAAGAAGGAGGCCTTCTCAGGCTCAGACCAGTGCTCTGGGCTGGCACAGCGACTTCACACTTGTCGATGGCACCAATGTGGATGGCAGCTGTCCCCTCAGTGGAGAGCGGCATGTCTCTGACTTTGTTGAAGTCCTCTTTGGTGAACACAAAGCCCACTCCCCCACCCCCCCATGAGGCAGCCGTTTCCAGAGCTGGGCGGCCTTGCACATTATGCTGTTCCAGTCCATAAGCACCACAGCCTTTTCTCAGAGGGATCTGCGCATCTGCTGCATCTGTGTGGAACCCACCTTGTCTGCTCCCACAGTGAAGCATTCCAGACAGTCATCCAAAAGTTGGATAATCTTAAGGCAGTATTTGGGCCTCCAGATCACTCTGTCTTCCTTGGCATCACAGCCATGTTTCAGGTATTGCTACACAGGGCTCAAAGATGATGACACTCTCACAAGGATGCCTGGAGAGAGTTGCAAGCATCGTAACAAAAATGCATGTAAAAAGTCAAATTTGTGTTGCCCACTGGCTGTGAGTAAACCCTCTCTGATGCCATTTACAAATGTCCTGTGACTGGAGAGGGTATTTCTTAACATCAGTGACTCCATTTTTATTCTGAAAAGTCTACTCTTGAGTAAGAGCCACTGAAATAAGTGATCTTTAAACAGCCTTCCAGCCATATGCTATGGTCCGAGTAATGTGCAACTGCTAACTCTTGTCACTGATAAAATGTGAGAGCCAGAGAACTGGAAGAAAGAGGTTTACTTTTGAATTCAGAATTCAGGGAGTCAGAATGTGGCACAATTCTGCTTGCCCCTTAGGTTTCACCGTTCATGTGTGTAAGCCCAGATTTCCTTGCTGCTGCAGATTGACACCAAACTCCGTTACTGGCAGAGCATTGCACAGAACTTCAGTTACAGATGCATCCTGTCATTAGTGACATTTATAGTCCACATTTTCTTGGTGCCATGTATTAGGATAGCGTACAATTTTACTAATCAATAACTCTAGGCAGAAGAGTCAATCAAGCTTACCACAGAGCAAGGGAGTTAACGGAGCCTACTACAAAGTAAGACGTTATTCATTATAATATATCATTAATCAGTAGTTATAACAAAAGGGCATACAAATTACAAAACGTATGGTTACATGTTATGTTTCTATTGCGGTAAGGGCCCTTCTAAAATGCAGGAGTAAGAAAAGTGGAAATAAGTTACTTCGTGATTCATTGTGCTACCACTTTTGCAGGTTTTTACTTTGGCAGGCTACATGTGCAAACTTTTGGCAGGAACCAATCAGAAAAGTAACTCTGTAGACTGATCGAAAAATAGGACATGTAAATGAGAAGATTGTGAAAACTCAGTCGATGTGTGACAAGTAGGGCTCGCTGTAGCCCCGAGTTATGAAGTATCCAATCAAATGTATTATGCCAAAAAATATTGCCTTGAAAGGGAGAAAAAGGGTGCTACAGTGTAAAAGGAAAGCTAAAAAGGTATATAAGGCAATGGCCTGAGGTGTTCAGGGCTCAGCCTTTGGATGTGAATCCACCAAGCCAGTGCTGGCACGCGTAAACACTGCTTCCTGGCAAAGGAGCCTTGGTGTTCCATATCTCTCTGTGAAAGACTCCTGTGACATTTCTGGTGTGTTGGTCAGGAATTGAGAGGCAGAGATGGTGTTTCCACCTCCCTTGATGCCGGGGTATGACCCCCAGGATGCTGGAAGAGGTGACCTTGCCTGGTGCCAGCAGACTGCTTGATCTGTCGGGGACTAGCCCTCCTGGAGTGCTGGGACAAGGACCCCAGGAGCACAAAGGAACCTCGTGAGGCCCAGGAAGCAGCCAAGGGAGCACCGCCCATCAGATTGGTGGGAACCTGGGTTTGATTTGGTAGACCTGCCCCCAGGAAGCAGAAGGCAAGCCTGATCACCTCCCAGAGTTGTCCGAGTAGTCCCACGGGGGACAAAACTGTAAGCCTATGGTGCTGGGCAGCGACTTGGAGATGTTGTGTGAATGTGAATAAACAAGACATCACCTAGTGGCAAAGCAAGTGCAGAGTCTCAATTCGTGGATCCGTGGTGACTTTCACATGGCTAAACAGCAGGAGTAGATTCTGTGGTGGGACTGGAACCTGGTCGGAGGTTTATATTGACTCGCCTATTGCCAGAAGGCACCGGAAATACCCCCGCGAGGGGTAAGGCTGGAAACAAAGCACTTGCCCATCCCCTTTCCCCTGTTCTTTCCTGTCTTGGGTATGAGTGTTGTCTTTTAGTGGGTGGAAGTGGGTGGCAAACAGAGCAAGCTTACTCCCTTAGAGTGCACGGTGAAGAATTTCAAAAGGGGATATTCCGCGGATTAACTCCCAAAAAGCTTCGGACACTCTGTGAAGTGGTTTGCCTTCGTTGGTGGTGGGCTGGCCTTCTGAGCGGTCACTAGACAGAGGACTAGTCAGCAAGGTGTTCCAGGTCGTTGTGGTGGTCCGGGCTGCCCTAACCAACTTCTCCACACTGACTGTTGGCAAGACGTGGCTCTCTCGTGGTCGCCTCGGATCAGGGTCTGTCTGGAAGAGCCATAACGTTGTGCTGACCCCAGCGACAGCTCTCTCGAGAGGCAGACCAGAATCCAGAAAGCCCATTCTGTCTGGAGAACCTGAGGGGCGCCCCTCTGCTCATGCACCAGTGTACTCCCCACAGCCACCTGTACCCCTGCACTGGCCTCAGCTGGGGCCATGCCAGGAGTTGACCTCACTCCAGAATCCGTCCCTTCCCCGAAGGCACCTGAAACACCCCTGGCAGAAGCTACTCCAGAGCCACCAGTGCTAACTCCATACACCCTGGCAGGGGAGAACCAGGAAAGTCTTACAGGCAGCTTGCCCCCCCACCCCCAAGAATGTCAAGAGGCTTTATAACTGCCACTGAGAGAAACCAGGGGCTCCTCTACTACAGTCCAGCCAGTTGTGTCCAAGGGAGATAACATCCCTTCACATGTCAGCCCTTTACCACCACTGACCTAAACCGGAAACACCACACAGCTTTGTGTACTGGAAAACATCGGTCCTTGATCAATTTAATGTGGTCCATCCTCCAGACCCATAAGCCCACTTGGATGGGTGGCCGTCGGCTTCTCCTGACTCTGTTCAACACCGAGGAATGCCGCTGACTTACTCAGGCTGTTTTGAAACGGCTGGAGGAACATGTCCCTGAAGGGACAATGAATGCTCAGGCCTATGCCCAGAACCAGTTCCCCAAGGAAAACCCCCAGCAGGACCCTAATGATGGCCATGAATTTGGCATGCTCGAGCACTACCAAGAGGCCCTTTTGGGTGGTATGCAGGAAGGAGAGAAGGCCATGAACATGAGCAAAGCCTCAGAGGTGCTCCAAGTCCCCGAGGAAATCCTGGCCAGTCTATGAGAGGCTATATGAGGCGTTTCGCCTCTACACTCCCTTCAACCCAGAGGAAGCTGGAAATCAGTGAACGATTAACGCGGCCTTTGTTGGTCAGGCTCAGAGAGACATCTGGGGTGAGTTACAAAAGTTAGAGGGCTTTGCTGGGATGAATGCTAGCTGGCTGACAGAGGTTGCGACAAAGGTATTTGTCAACTGAGACCCAGAGGCCAAAAGGGAAGCAGACCGGAAAATGAAAAAGAAAGTGTATCTGCTTGTCGCTGCCTTGGAAGAGCCGCATGCCTGGGGGGCTGCCCCATCAGGAGGAAGCCGAGGATGCGGCCAGTGTTGAGGCCCGCAGAGGGTCCAACAGGATGGGTCGCTCTGCCCGGTGCTGAGATTAGGGTGAAACCAGTGTCTGTGCTGTTTCCCAGAAGGGCACTGGAAAAATGAATGTCTGGAGCCGGAAAATTCCTGTCCACCTCTCCAGGAAAGAGGGAGAGACCAGGTGGTTCAGGGGCAATACCAGCCTGTATCCCAACCATATGTGGCCCCCAAGAGTAATTTCATTGGTCTAGCTGCCATGGAGAATTATGGAGAAGACTGGGACCGACCAGGCTCCATTTTGTTGGCCTCCGGGAGCCTATGGTCTGAATGACTGTAGGGGGCCAGCACCTTCACCTCACAGTAGATATCGGGACAGAGCTTTCCGTAGTAACTCAACCAGTGAGCCCTCTCACCAAGACAGGCCACTATTGTGGGGGCCTCGGGTGGTCGGGCTCGTTGCCCCTTTTTACAGTCCTGGTGATGTGAGCTGGTAGGTCATGAGGTTGTCCATGAATTCGTATACCTTCTGGGCTGTCCAGTGACATTAATGGGTTGGAACCTCTTGGAAAAGCTGCAAGCCCAGATAGCTTTCCACTCTGACAGCCAGGAAACTGAGGAAACCTGAATAAAAAATTATGACCCTCACAGTTCCCTGGGGAGAGGAATTCGACTTTATAGTCTCACAGAAGAGCCTCAACAGAAACCTGAACTTCCCTTTAAGGTGCCCAGGGATTGGGCTGAGGATAATCCCCCCAGACTGGCCTATAACACACCCCCAGTAATGGTGGAGCTAAAGCTGGAAGCCGGACTCATCCATCAGAAACAGTATCTCATCCCTCACAGGGTGCAGATTGGCATCCAAAAGCACTGGAAAGACTTTTAAAATATGGGATCCTCCAGCCTTGTCAGTTGTCTTGGAATATGCCATCACTGCCAGTTCAGAAACTTGGGACACATGATTCCTGGCCGATTCAAGACTTATGGGCAGTAAACCAAGCCACTGTTACCTTACACCCAGTTGTCCCCAACCCCTATACGCTCCTGAGTCTTATCCCTGTTGAAGCCACCTTCTTTACCTGTTTAGACCTCAAAGATGCTTTCTTTTGCATCCACTTCGCTCCTCAGAGTCAGCTGATTTTCGTTTTTCAATGTGAAAAATCTGGAAAGAGTGATAAAGGCCAATTGACTTAGACTAGATTGCCACAGGGGCTCAAAAACTCCCCGACAATTTTGGGCATGGCATTGGCCTCTGATGTAAAAGTCTTCCCTGCTGATCAACATGGCTGCCCCCGATTCAATATGTGGATGCTCTACTGCTAGCCGGAAGAACAAGGAAGGACTGTAAGCAAGGAACAGAGCAGCTCCTCATCCTTTTATGGAAGGCTGGCTACAAAGTCTCAAGGAAAAAGGCCCAAATCTGCCTCGGCTTCCATTTATCCCAGGGGCAGCGTTGGCTCGGCCTGGAAGGAAAACAAGCCACCTGTACCATTCCGGTTCTGTCTACCAGACGTCAGGTTCATGAATTTCTTGGGGCCACAGGGTTTTGTAGAATTTGGATCCCTAACTTCTTGCTGCTGACAAAGCCACTCCATGCGGCCACAAAGAGAGAACAAGAGCCTGTGTTGTGGGAATGAGCACAAAAGGCCTGTGAGGAAATTAAGCAAGCCCTTGTTAGTGCACCCAGCCTGGGGCTCCCTGACCTATCTCAGCCTTTTTTCTGTACGTACATGAGGCTACTGGAATTGCAGTAGGGGTCTTGACCCAAATGCTGGGGTCCTGGCCCTGTAGCATACCTCTCCAAGTAGCTTGACTCTGTTGCCCAAGGCTGGCCACCTTGCCTACGGGCACTCACTGCCACAGCCCTACTAATGGCAGAGGCTGATAAATTGTCCATGGGACAAAAATGAACGGTCCGGGAGCCACATTTGGTGTTGACATTAATGGGGTATAAGGGGCAGTGCTGGCTAACTAATGTCCGAATGGTCAAAAATCAGGGGATGCTTTGCGAAAATCCAGGCATCCACTTGGAAGTGGTGCGGACTCTCAACCCTGCAAACTTGCTGCCTACCAAGCCAGGTCAGCCCTGTCATGATTGCATCAAGGTCATAGACAAGGTGTTTTCCCGCCGACCTGACTTGATGGACCAGCCTCTCAGGGACCCTGATGTGGAGTCTTTTACAGATGGCAGCAGCTTCGTAAGGGAAGGAGAATGGTTTGCAGGATACTCCGTGGTAGCCCTGTGTTCCCTCATCACGGCCAAGCCTCTGCCGAAAGGGACTCCACACAAAAGGCAGAATTAATTGCACTAACTCGAGCCCTCCAACTAGCGGCGGGAGTGAATGTCAATCTATACACTGACTCTAAATTTGCCTTCACCACCCTCCATGCACACGGGGCTCTATATAAAAAGAAGAGCCTGATCAACTCAGGAGGCAAAGACACAAAATATGGTAAAGACATTCTTGAACTGTTTGATGCTATATGGGCCCCCAGAGCAGTCGCAGTTATGCGTTGCTGGGACCCCAAAGGGGAGACTCAGAGGTCGCTCAAGGAAACTGAAGGACAGACCCAGAGACAAAACTTGTGGCCTCCAGGAAACACTGGGGCCGGCGGCAGCATCGTTCCCAAGTCCTGTTCCCAAGTCCGTTGGCAGAGTGGGACCCTAATTATTCACAGCATGGGCAGACATGGTTCAAAACAGAAGATGGGGACTATCTTCCAGGTGGACGGTGGAAATTCAATGACGGGTGAGTCACGGTCCCTGAGGCTTTGGCTCCAGCCTTTGCCAAGCAGTTTCATCAGGAGACCCACCTGGGCCAAACAACCCTTGAAACTACGTGAGGCTGACACTTCTCCATCCCCAGCTCTCCAGCACAGCCCATGGAGCGTGTGAGCAATGTGAAGTGTGTGCCCAAAACAACCCATGGCAGGGGCCTAAGATCTCCCGAGAGTGCAGAGTGTTGGAGGAGTCCCATTCAAAAACATTGCTGTGGACTTCACTCTGCTTCCCTGGGTCTGAGGCTACGAATGTCTGTTAGTCTTTGTATGTATTTTCTCAGGTGGGGTGGAGGCCTTCCCTACCCACACCGAAAAGGTTCTTAAAGTGACACAGCTACTTCTAAGGAAAATCATTCCCTGATTTGGAATCCCAGCCACTATAGGGCCAGACAATGGGCCAGCATTTGTAGCTGAAGTAAAACAATCAGTGGCAAAGGACTTAGGAATCACATGGAAGTTTCACACTGTTTCTCACCCCCAGAGCTCTGGAAAGGGGGAACCAATGAGCCAGACTCCAAAGTTGCAACTCAGCAAACCATGTCACGAAATGCACTTCTGTGGGGGTCAGCTGTTGTCCACTCTTCATTAAGGACTAGGTCTAGCCAAGACAGCTGGACTCTCGGTGAAATATGACTACTGGTGCTCTTTTACCTCTTCTGGACAGGATGTGGAGCCACTGTATATTGCGATCGGTCTGGTAACCCTTTATGATTTCTTACCTCTTCCTTTGCAATCTGTGTATTCACATACCTTGGCCAGGTCGGGGAGTTACTGGGACCCTCCTTTGCCAAACTCATTGCTCTTGCCAGGGAGTAAGATCAGGAACATGCAGACATAACAAGACCACCTATTCTATCTGTCAACAAGAAAAGCTGTACACTTGTTTTAACACACAGTACTCCTCAAGCGAGGAATGGTTGGAGGTCTGTTGCTCCAAAGAGGAAGGGCACTTAAGTAACTGAATCTTGATCAACAATCCTCACCGGCCAGCGTCAGTACTATTCTATGCCTGTACAGCCATGGACAGAACCTGGATGTCCACCATACCATGTGGGGGCTTGTCTTGGGAGTGTGAGCACAGGCTTAAGGACAAATACATGTGCGATCAGTCCTCAACCTGGTCTGGGTGCAACGCTGGCACTGAATTCTTCTGTCCACATTAGGGTTGTATTTCATGGCCTACCTGGAAAAGTTGGGACAAGACTGCCCTCCTTCAAAGGCATGTTGCGAGTTGGGAGCTATAACCCCATTAATTTTACTATTCTTAACCCAGAAGACCCAGGATGGAAAACAGGCTGCTGGATTGGCATACGTATCCATGGGTGGGGTACTGACCCTGGAAACCTTCTATCCTTCAAAAGGGTCACAATCCCACTCTGAGCCTTCTCCCTCAAGCTCTTTTATTCCTTCTACAAAGAAACAGAAAGTAACACCCCTCCCGTCTCCATCACGACCTGAGATCTATTCTAGGCCTTGGCAGAGACCATTGCCCAATTTCTGAAAGTCTCCTCTTGGTGTGTATGTGGGGGAACTAATGGGAGGTCAGTGGCCACGGGAAGCTGGAGAGCTGGACCCCCACACGCCCTATAGTGAAACAGGGCACCCTAGCCCTGCCAACGGAATCTGGCTACTTAAAACCTCGATTATAGGAAGAAACTGTCTTGCTCAGTGGGGAGAAAAATTTAATGCTCTAGTTGGAGGTCTGACATGCTTAGATCACATGTCAATAATGCCACAGCCAAGAAAGCCCAATGACTCTGAGCCAAATCCTCCCCCTTGGCTAATGTCCCCCACCTCCGACAGGCCTGGGATGCAGTCGAGGCGGACGTGGAATGGCAGGCCCCAGCGGGTTGGACTGGTTGGGATCCTGTGTGCTAGGGTCTCTCCAGCCCTCCTCCTTCTTGCTCCCACAGCCAGAGGGGAAAGCGTAGGAGTCCCAGTATACAAAGACTGGGATGCTCAAAGAGAACGCCAGGCCTTACAAAGCGGCAACTGGAAAGATGACGCATGGCCCCCTGAATGTATCACCCAATACTATCGTCTCGCCACCTGGGCAGAAGACGGATCCTGGGGATATCGAGCCCCCATTTACATGATAAACCACATTTGATTACAGGCAGTTGTTGAAATTATAACTAAAGAAACTGCAACAGCCCTTAAACACACTAGCCAAGCAGCAAAATAAAATGTGCGATGCTATTTGTCAAAATGCCTAGCCTTAGACTACTTGCTTAATTCTGCAGGAGGAGTTTGTGGACAATTTCACCTAAGCAACTGCTGCTTGCAAACAGGTGAAGAAGGAAGAAGGGTCATAGAAGAAATCACCAATCACACGAGAAAACTGCTCAGGTCCCAGTTGAGACCTGGACAGGCTGGAACCCTGGGGAATTGCCTGGGGGGTGGCTCTCAACGATTGGGAGGCTCAAAACCCTCACAGGTATTGCGCTCCTAGTTTGGGGAGGCTGCCCAATCCTACCCTGTCTGGCCTCCCTGGTTATTAGGTCTGCCACAAGCCTCATTGAAGCCATCGTTGAACTAAAAACAGCAGCAAACGTCATGATGCCACAGCAGCAAAAGCTCCTAAACCAGAATGATGTTCTTTGGGCCCCAAAGGGACCGAGCATTGAAGTGGGGAATGATGCAGAAGAAAGAAAAGGGAAAATAAGTTACTTCCTGCTTCTTTGTGCTACCTCTTTCGTGGACTTTTACTTTGGCAGGCTACAGGTTTAAACTTTTGGAGGGAACCAATCAGAAACGTAACCAGTCAACAAATAGGACATGCAAATGAGAAGATTGTGAAAACCCAATCAATGCATGACAAGTAGGCCTAACTGTAGCCCCGAGCTATGAAGTATCCAATCAAACATATAATGCCAAAAATGTTGCCTTGTAAGGGAGGCAAAGGGGGTTCCAATGTAAAAGGAAAGTTAGGAAGGTACAGAAGGCAGTGTTCCGAGGCGCTCCAGGCTCAGCCTTTGGATGCGAATCTGCTGAGCCGTGCCGGCACGAATCAATGCTGCTTCCTGGCAAAGGAGCCTCGGTGTCCCGGATCTCTCTGAAAAAGATTCTTGTGACCCTGTAACTCTTTTAATCTGTGACTACTAATAAAAATAGGCAAATAACGATCCGCTTCTATCAGTTGAATGAACACAGGTCACAGGGAGTTGGGGAGATTCCTAAAAGTGACTTATGAGGGATATATAGGCGACAAGAGAAAACATTTTCCTCTGCTAATTCTCAAGAATGTAGGTGTGTGCTGGGCCACTGGTCTCCACCTCTCTTCAATGGTGGTGGCAATATGGACAAGCAATAGGGGTTTCCATGTCAATGTAATTTTATTTATTTATTTATAAACATATTTTTTATTATAAAATTGTGGGGGTACAGTTAAGGGTTAGGTATGTAAATGTGCATCGTTCAGGCACCCTTGTTAATAAGGGGTGTCTCCCCATCCCCAGACAGATATTGACTACCGTTAGTCCCATCTCCCTTCCCCTCCCTACCCCCCACCACTGTCAGTCCTTTTCTTATAGTATTATGATAGATGTTCAAAGTCCACTATATGAGTGAGAACATGTGATACTCAGATCTTTGTTTCTGTGAGAGGTCACTCAGTATTATAGACTCTAGTTCCATCCAGGTTGCTGCAAAATTCATGATTTTGTTCTTTTTATGGCTGCATAGTATTCCATTGTGTATATGTACCACATTTTTTAAATCCAGTCCTCTTTTGTTGGACTGCATGGTTGGTTCCAGGTTCTTGCTATTGTGAACAAAGCGGCGATAAACATTCGTGTGCAGGTATCTTTTTTATAGAGTGATTTGAGTTCTTCAGGGTGTATTTCCAGTAGGAGGATTGCAGGGTCATATGGGAGGTCGATATTTAGAGCTTTTAGGAACTGCCACACTGCTTTCCACAGAGGTTGCACTAGTTTACACTCCCACCAACAGTGTAGTAGTATTCCCTTTTCTCCACATCCTCTCCAGCATCTGTTATTTTGTGAGTTATTGATAATGGCCATTCTGACTGGAGTTAGGTTGTATCTCAGTGTAGTTTTAATTTGCATCTCCTTGATGATTAGTGAGGTTGAACATTTCT
>NW_007259393.1:0-10986 GCF_000164805.1 Carlito syrichta
GTAGGTAGCTAGAGAGTTAAGTCAGCAAGATAGCTACCTTGTCTAGCTAGTGATGTCAGCAAGTTAAGTCAGCTGGCTAGTCATCTGGCTTGCTGGTTAAGTCAGCTAATATAGTCAGCTGCATAGCCAGCTGGCTAGGTAGGTAGCTAGCTAGATAAATCAGCTTGCTAGCCAGCAGAATAGTTGTTCAAGTCAGCTAGTTAATTCTGCTGGCTAGCCAGCTGGCTATGTTGATAGCTAGCAAGTTAAATGAGGTGGTTAGCCAGCTTGCTAGCTTAAGTCAGCTAGCTATATGATAGCTAGCTAGCTAGCTAGCAAGTTGAATCAGCTAGTTAAGTCAGCTGGTACGCTAGGTAGCTAGCTAGTTAAGTCAGCTATTTAAGTCAGCTAGGTAGCTAGTTAAGTCAGTTAGTTAAGTCAGCTGGAGAGCCAGCTTCTAAGCAGGATAGCTAATTTTAAGTAAGCTGACTAACCAGATGGCTAGCTAGTAAAGTCACCTACTTTACTTATCTTGCTGGCCAGCAGGATAGCTAGGTAGGTAGGTAGTCAAGACAGCTGGAAAGCCAGCGAGCTAAGCAGGTGGGTAACTGGTTAAGTCAGCTGGCTAGCCTTCCGGCATCTAGTTATGTCAGCTAGTTAATTCAGCTAGCAATCGATCTGTCTAGCTAGGTAGCTAGCTAGTTAAGTCTATTGGATAGCCAGCTGTCTCCTTCGTGAATTCAGCTAGTTAAGTCAGCTGGAAAGCCTGCTGGCTAGCTATGTAGCTAGGCAATTAAGTCATCAGGCTAGCCAGCTGGCTACCTAGGTAGCTAGTTAATTATGTCAACTGTCTAGTCAGCTTTGCAGCTAGTTGTCACCTAGTTAAGTCAGCAGACTAGCCAGCTGGCTAGCTAGGTAGCTTGCTAGTTAAGTCAGCTGGATAGACAGCTGGTTAGCTAGATAAGTCACCTAGTTAATTCAGCTGGATAGCCAGTTGACTAGCTATGTAGCAAGCTAATTAATTCAGCTGGCTAGATAGCAGGAGAGCTAGTTAAGACAGCAGGTTAAATCAGCTGGCTAGCCAGCACTCTAGCTAGGTAGTGACATAGTTAAGTCAGTTGCCTAGACAGCTGGCTAGCTAATTAAATCAACTAGTTAAGTCACTTGCTATCCAGGTGGCTAGAGAGGTAGAGAGCTACATAAGTCAGCTGGCTAGTTAGTGACCTAGTAAAGTCAGTTGGTTAGCCAGCTGGCTAGGTAATTAAGTCACGTAGTTAAGTCAACTGGCTACCCAGCTTGCTATCCAGTGCTAGAGAGTTAGAGCACTAGTTAAGTCAGCTGTCTAGCCAGCTGTGTAACTAGTTAAATCAACTACTTTAGTCACCTGGTTGGCGAGCTACCTAGCTCATAAATCAACAAGTTAAGTTAGGTGGCTAACCAGCTAGATAGCTAGTGAAGTCACCTCATTGAGTCAGTTGGCTAGCCATCTCCCTAGCTAGTTAAAATGCTAGTTAATTCAGATGACTAGACAGCAGGATAGTTAGTTATTTCAGTTAGTATAGTCAGCTGCCTCGTAAGGTAGCTAGCTAGTTAAGCCAGCTAGTTATGTGAGCTAGTTAGCTTGTTAAGTCAGCTAGTTAAATTGACTTTTCACCAAGATATCTAGCTAGGTAGCCAGCTCTTTATTTCAGCTAGTAAATTCAGCTCGCTAGCTAGGTAGCTAGCTAGTTAAGTCAGATAGTAAAGTCAGCTGGCTAGCTAGTTAAGTCAACTAGTTAAGTCAGCTAGCTAGCCAGATGCCTACCTGGGTAGCTAGCTAGTTAAGTCAGCTGGCTAGCCAGCTGGCTAGCTAGTTAAATCACCTAGTTAACTCAGCTTGCTAGCCAACTCATTAGCTAGGTAGCTAGGTAGTTAAGTCAGCTGGCAAGCCAGAGGTATACATAGGAAGCTATCTAGTTAAGCCAGCTGACTAGCCACCTGGCTAGCTAGAGGTGTTAGCTAGTTAAGTCAGCTTGTTAGCCAGCTGGCTAACTAGTTATGTCATCTAGTTGAGTCAGCTGACTAGCCAGCTGGCAAGGTGGTTAAGTCAGCTAGTTAGTTTAAGTGGCTAGTCAACTGGCTATATAGGTATCTCACTAGTTAAGTCAGCCAGCTAGCCAGGTGACTAGCTGGTTAAGTCAGCTAGTTAAATCAATTTGATAGCCACCTGACTTGGCTGGTAGCTAACTAAATAAGTCAGCTGGCTAGCTGGCCGGCTAGCTAGTTAAGTCAGTGTGTTAAGTGCGCTGGTTAGCTGGCTGGCTAGGTAAGTAGCTAGCTAGTAAAGCCAGTTGGCTAACCAGATGTCTATCTAGTTGAGTCAGCTAATTATGTCAGCTGATTGGACGGCTGGCCAGGTAGTTGGCTGGCAAGTTAAGTCACCTTGTTAACTGCCTGTTCAGGTAGTTGGACAGCTAGTTAAGCTGGCTGGCTAGCTGGTTGACCAGCAGAGTGTCTGGCTCATTAAACTGGCTGGCAATCCCAATGTCCAACCTGCCGGCTGGTTACTTACACTGACTGGCTAGCCAGGTGGCCATCCCACTAGCTAGCTGGTTGGATGCCTAGCCAGCTAACCAGTCAGGTAGCTAACTGCTTAAGACAGGTGGAAAGCCATGTAGCCAACCAGGTAGCTAGCTAGTTAAGTCAGCTGGCTAGCCAGATAGCCAGCCAACTAGCTAGTCAGCTAGATAAGTCAGCTAGCTAGCCAGCTAGCTATTTTAGGGACCTAACATGTCAACTAACTATTCATGTACCTAGTTAAGTCAGCTAGCGAGTCAGGTTGCTAGTCAGCTAGCTACATAAGTCAGCTAGTTAGTCAGCTAGCTAGTCAGCTAGATAGTTAAGTCAGCTAGCATATCAGCTAGTTACTTAGCTAACTAGTCAGCTAGCATCTCATCTAGCTGGTGAGCTAACTAGTGGGCTCCCTCGTTTTCCATCAGGTCAGCTAACTAGTAGGCTCACTTGCCTGCCAAACAGTCAGCAAACTAGTCGTCTTTCACACTTGCCAACAGGTCAACTAACCTGTCAACTTGCTCGCAGGCCAACAGGTCTGCTAAATAGTCAGCTTGCTTGCCAGCCGACTAGTTAAGTCAGCTCACTTGTCGGCTCACTAGCCAGCCGACTAGTTATGGCAGCGCATGTGTTGGCTCACTCGCCAGCAGACTAGTTACTTCAGCTGACCAGATGACTCTCTCACTGGCCTACTAGTTAAGTCAGCTCACCTGTCTGCTCACTCACCAGCCGACTAGTTAACTCAGCTAACCTTTCGGCCTATTAGCTGGCAAACTAGTTGTCAGCTAAGTACTTGGCCAACTAGTGGTACAACTTGTCAGCCGAAAAGTTAGGTCAACTAAATAGACGGCAGACTAGTTAGGTCAGCTAAGTAGTCAGCCAACTAGTCGACCGACTAATTAGGTGAGCTAACTACCCAGACAAATACCCGAACTATGGGGCCAACTCGTCACCCAACTGTTTAACCAAGCTAGATAGCTGGTCGATTAGTCGGCCAACATGTTAAGCCAGCTAACAGGTTGGCTGAGTAGTCAGCCAATGTGTTAAACCAGCTAGCTAGACAGCCAACAAGTTAAGTCACCTAATTAACACGTTAACCAACTACTTAAGTCACCTATTTAACTCATTTACAAACTAGTTAAAACAGTTATCTAACTCATTAACCAACTCATTAATTCAGCTACCTATCTTCATAGCCAACTAGTTAAGTCAGCTACCTATGTGAGCTAGCTAACTGGCTAGCTAGCTAAATAAGCTAGCTAAGTCCCCTAGCTCACTAGTTAGCTAAATATTTAAGTCAGTTACCTCAGTCTGATACCTAAATAGTTAGCTAATTAAGTCAGCTCATTATTCAGCTAGTTAAATAGTTAGCTATTTAATTCAGGTAGTTAAGTCAGCTAGATAACTAGTTAAGTCAGCCAGTAAAGTCAGCTAGCTAAGTAGTCAAGTAAGCTAGATAACTCAGCTAGGTAAGTCAGCTTTTAATTTAATCAGCTGGCTAAGACAGCTAGCTAGCTAGTTAGCTAATGGGTTAAGTCAGCAGGTTGAGTCAGGTAATTAGCTAGTTAACTAATGGGTTAAGTCAGCTGGCTGAGTCACCTACCTAGCTAGTTAGCAAACGGGTTGAGTCAGCTGGTTGAGTAGGCTAGCTAGCTAGTTAACTAACGAGCTAAGACAGCTGGATGGTCAGCTAGTTAGCTAGAAAGCTAATGAGTTAAGTCAGCTGGATGTGTCAGCTAGCCAGCTCATTAGCTAACGAGATAAGTCAGATGATTAAGTCACCAAGCTAGCATGAAAGATAAGTATTAAGCTAACTAGTTATCTAGCTGGTTAAATCAGCTAGCAAGCAAGACAGCTTACTATTTAAGTCAGCTTGTTAGCTAGATAGCTATCTAGTTAGCTAACTATTTAAGTCAGCTGACTAACTAGGTAGCTAGCCAGTTAAATAACTATTTAAGTCAGCTGGCTAGCTATGTAGCTTCTAGTTAATTCAACTAGCCAACTGACTAGGTAGGTAGCTAGCTAGTTAAGTCAGCTAGAAAGCTACCTGGCTAGCTAGTGATGTCAGTGAGTTAAGTCAGCTGACTAGAGAACTCTAACTGGTTAAGACACCTAGTTTAGTCAGTTGTCTAGCCAGCTGACTAGCTAGGTAGCTAGCTAGAAAAGGATACTGCTAGCCAACAGGATATTTGTTGAAGTCAGGTGGTTAAGTCAGCTGGCTAGTCAGCTGGCTATGTAGATAGCTAGCAAGTTAAATGGGGTGACTAGCCATCAAGCAAGCTTAAGTAAACTACATAAGTCAGTTGGCTAGCCTGCTGGCTAGATAGGTAGCCAGCTAGTTAAGTCAGCTGGCTAGCCTGCTGACTAGCTGTTTAAGTCAGCTCGTTAAGTCAGCTGGTGTCAGAGACCGGCTCTGATCTATGAGGGGGGTTGGACCCCCACCGGAGAGTCAAGACAGTGAGAAGAGACCACTCGGAGGCAGTTCTTCTGGGATCAGTCTGATCAGGATTGAGTCCAAATTTTATTCAGACTCCTTCCAACTTATATACCATTTTCTATACCCTCCAGCAGTGTGATAACTACTTGCTGGGGGCGTAAAATTCCATGATGTATATCGTACTTTACAAACTATGCATCACAAGACCATCACGAGACTTGCAAGTTCCAAGCAAACAATTACAATTCAATGATGCATGACGTGCTTCACAAAACTTACATTAAGATCACAGGTGCACAATTTCAATACAGATTGTTCAAAATGTTTTCCATAATGTTCAATAAATCATTCATATTATACTCTGTTCTAAACCCTGATTAATACAAAAAAACTTTCTAAGTTAACTCTAGGTTCAATCCAAGTTCACTGACTCCTAATATTTTTTAACGATTAATATTATCAACTTAACACTATACTATAATCTATAAGTTTACTTAAATGACTTAATTTTTATTTATTCCATTAACCTATTATGATTCAAAATAGTGCCCTGTAATTCTATGACAATTAATTCAAAACTTATTCTTGCAATACAAAACCTTACCATGACTTATATGAGTTTCATATATCTAAACTTTAATTTTTATATAATCTGATGATTGAACTTTAATACTATGCTATATCTTATTAGGCTAATACCTTATCATTAATTCTTTTATAGTAACTATTATATTTGAATAATGTAGCAAAAGGAAACAAAACAGCAAGCATAAATTTGCTCAAATATACTGTAAAATGTGAGTGCGACTATAAGTGTATATTTTTTATCCTAACAAGTCTATTCTATAAATCAAATTGTAGCTTTCATACTCTTGGATAATGGAACACACGGTTGCTGTGACGATGGCTAGGGGGTAGAGGCAAACAGAGTTTTGGCATGTAATGAAACTAGAAAAACGTTCTGCCTGGCTAGAGGCAGGGCAATATAACTATTATGGTAATTTAGTTTCTAATCTTAGCTCTAGGAGAAACTGCTTTCAGGAACAAAAGCTGACTGACCAGTCTACCAGGAAATAGAAGTTTAAAAATGTCTTGAAAAAGGAGTACAACTTAGAAAGAAAGAGAAAAATAATTCTGCTGTGCACTTTCCATCAGGCATATTGATATTTACTTAAAAGTTTTGTATCCTAACGTAAGTTTTGTTGCCATGTATGCACACTGGTCACTATTCACACACCAATATTATAGGTATTGCTTGTCAGAGGCAATCTTTCAGATGGGCCTTTATAGGCCTCAGTCATGTAGCTATAGATGTTGGCTCCCAACAAGTTGGCAACCAGCTGAGCAGCAAGTTAAGTCAGCTAGTTAAAACAGCTGGCAACCCGCTGGCTAGCTAGTTAAGTCAGTTCATTAAGACAGTTGCCTATCCAACTGGCTAGCTAGTTAAAAGCTAGTTAAGTCAGATGACTAGACATCTGGCTTGATAGTTATTTCAGCTAGTTAAGTCAGCAGGCTAACTAGAAAGCTACCTATATTAGTCAGCTAGTAATGGCAGCTAGGTAACTAGTTAAGTCAGCTGGTTAAGTCAGCTGGCTAGCTAGCTAGCTTGCTAGCTAGCTAGCTAGTTAAACCAGGTAGATAAACCTCCTGGCTCACTAGGTAACTAGTTGCTTACATCAGCTAGTTAAGTCAGCTTGCAAGCTAGGTAAGTCAGCAAATTGTCAGCTGGATAGCCAGCTGCCTAGCTGGGTCACTACCTAGTTAATTCAGCTGGCAAGCCAATTAGATAGCTAGTTAAGTAACCTATTTAAGTCAGCTCACTAGCCAGTTGGTTACCTAGGTACCTAGGTAAATATATCAGCTGACAAGCCAGTGGGATATGTAGGTAGCTAGCTGGTTAAGTCAGCTGGCTATTAGCTGGCTAGTTAGGTACCTAGGCAGTTAAGTCAGCCTGCTAGCCAGCAGGCAAGCTAGTTAAGTCACCTAGTAGTCAGCTGACTAGACAGCTGGCTCACTAGGAAGTTAGATAGTTAAGTCAGCTGTCGAGCCTAATGGCTAGTTAGTTAAATCACCTAGTTAAGTCAGCTGGCTAGCCAGCTTGCTAGGTTGCTTGTGAATAAAGTCAGCTGGCTAGACAGAAGGCTAGTTAGTTAATTCACCTAGTTTAGTCAGCTGGCTAGCCAGCTGGCTAGCTATATAGCAAGCTAGTTAATTCAGCTGACTAGCAAGTACGCCAACTATTTAAGTCAGCTAGCTAAGTTAACTGGCTAGCCAGCTGGCAAGCTAATTAAGTCAATTGGTTAGCCAGCTGGCAAGCTAATTAAGTCAGCTAGGTAAGTCAGCGGGCTAGCCAACTAGCTAACTAGGTAGAGAGCTAGTTATGTCAGGTGTTTAGCTAGCTGGATGACTAGTTAATTCAGCTGGTTGAGTTAGTTGGCTAGCCACCTGTCTAGCAGGTTAAGTCAACTAGTTATGTCAGCTAGTTAGCCAGCTGGCTAGCTAGGTAGGAAGCTAGTGAAGTCAGCTGGCTAGAGAGCTGGCTAGCTATTTAGGCCAGCTAGTTAATTCAGCTGGCTTCTCAGCTAGGTAGCTAGGTAGCTAACTAGTTAAGTCAGCTGGCTAGCTGGTTATATCAACTCCTTAATTCAGCTGGCCAGCCAGCTGGCTTGCTAATTAAGTCAGCTAGTTAAGTCATTGGGCCAGCCATCTGGATAGCTAGTTAAGTCAGCTAGTTGAGTCAGCTGGCCAGCCAGCTGGCTACCTTGGTAGTTAGCTAGTTAGGCAGCTAGTTAAGTCAGCTGGTATCTAGGTATCTAGCTAGTTGAGTCAGTTAGATAAGTCTCCCAGCTAGCCAGCTGCCTAGCAGGGTTCCTAGCTATTTACATCAGCTGGCTAGCAAGCTAGCTAGCTTAAGTTATGTAGTTAAGTCAGCTCGCTAGCCAGCATGTTAGCTAGGTAGTTAGGTAGTTAAATCAGTTGACAAGACAGAGGGCTATGTAGGTAGGTAGCTAGTTAAGTGTGCTGGCTAGCCATCAGGCTATCTAGTTATGTCAGCTAGTTAAATCAGCTGGCTATCAAGCTGTCTAGCTAGGTAGGTAACTTGTTAAGTCTGCTGACTAGTCAGCTGGCTACATCAATAAGTCAGCTAGTTAAGTTAGCTGGCTGGGCTGCTGGCTAGCTAGGTGGCTAGGAAATTAAATCAGCTGGCTAGCCAGCTGGACAGGTATTAATGTCAGCTAGTTTAGTTAGCTGGCTAACCAGCTGTCTAGCTAGTTACATCAGCTGATGAAGGCTGTTTTCTAGTCAGGTGGCTAGCTAGTTAAAAAGCTGGTTATGTCAGAAGGGTAGCCAGCTGGCTCACAAGTTATTTCAGCCAGTTATGTTAACTGGCTAGCTAGGTACTTAGGCAGTAAAGTCAGCTGGCTAGCCAGCTGGCTAGCTAGTTATGTCAGCTAGTTAAGACAGCTGGATAGCCAGCTTGCTATCTGGGAAGCTAGTTAGCTATGTCAGCTGTCTAGCCAGCTGTCTAGATAGGTAAGTCACCTAGTTAAGTTAGCTGAGAAGGCAGCTGCCTAGCTACGTAACTTGCTTGTTAAGTCAGTTGGCTAGACAGCTGGCTATATAGATTAGTCACCTAGTTAATTCAGCTGAATAGCCAGTTGGCTAGCTATATAGCAAGCTAGTTAATTCAACTGGATAGAAAGCAGGCCAGCTATTTAAGAGAGCAAGTTGTCACCTGGCTAGCAAACTGGCTGGCTAGGTATTGCCCTAGTTAAGTTAGTTGGCTAGCCAGATGGCTAGCTAATTATGTCAGCTAGTTAAATCAGCTTGCTATCCAGGTGACTAGAGAGGTAGAGAGCTAGTAAAGTCAGCTGGTAAGCCACCTGAATATCTAGTTAAGTCAGCTAGTACAGTAACCCGGATGACCAGCTGCCTAGCTCATTAATTAATTAGTTAAGTAAGCTGGTTAACCAGCTTTCTAGCTATTTAATTCACCTCATTAAGTCAGTTGGATAGCCACTTCGCTAGCTAGTTAAAAAGCTAGTTAACTCAGATGGCTAGACAGCTGACTGGATAGTTATTTCAGCTAGTTAAGTGAGCTTGCTAGCTTGGTAGATAGGTAGTTAAGTCAACTGGTTATATCAGCTAGTTAGCTAGTTAAGTCAGCTAATTAAGTCACTTAGAAAGGTAGTTAGCTAGCTAGGTAGCTAGCTAGTTATTTCAGCTCGTAAATTTAGCTGGCTAGGTGGGTATCTAGCTAGTTAACTCAGCTAGTTAAGTCAGCTGTCTAGCCAGCTGCCTTGCTGGGTAGCTAGCTTGTTAAGTCAGTTGGCTATCCAGCTGACTAATGAGTTAAGTCACTTAGTTAAGTCAGCTCGCTGGCTAGCTCTTTAGCTAGTTAGCTAGGTAGTTAAGACAGCTGACAAGCCAGCAGGATACTTAGGTAGCTAGTTAATTATGTCAGCTGGTTAGCCACCTGTCTAGATTGATGTTTGTTAGTTAAGACAACTTGCTAGTCTGCGGGCTATCTAGTTATGTCAGCTAGTTGAGTCAGCTGGCTAGCCAATTGGCTAGCTTGTTAAGTCAGCTAGTTAATTCAAGTGGCTAGTCAACTGACTAGCTAGGAAGCTCGCTAGTTAAATCAGGTGGCTAACCAGCTGGCTAGTTTTTTAAGTCAGGTAGTTAAGTCAGCTGACTTGCCAATTGGCTAGGTAGGTAGCTAGGTAACTAAGGCAGCTGGCTAGCCAGCTAGCTACCTAGTTAAGTCAGTGTGTTAAGTGAGCTTGCTACGCCACTGGCTAGCTAGGTGGCTAGCTAGTTAAATCAGCTGGCTAGCTGGAGGGCTATGTAGTTAAGTCAGCTAGTTAAGTAAGCTTGTAAGCCGCCAGGCTAGCTAAGTGGCTGGCAAGTTAAGATGGCTGGTTAGCAGGCTGGTCAGGTATGTGGCCAGCTAGTTAAGCCAGCTGGCTAGCCGGCTGACCAGCAGGGTGGCTGGCTAGATAATCCAACTGGTTATCTGACAGTCCAGCCAGCCGGATGACTATTTAAGCTGGCTGGCTAGACACCTGGTCTGCCCACTAACTAGCCTGCTGGCTGCCTAGCCAGCTAGCCAGCCGGGTAGCTAGCTAGTTAAACCAGTTGGCTAGCCATGTATACAACCAGTTAAATAGCTCATTAAGTCAGCTGGCTAGCCAACTATCCAACAAAGTAGCTAATCAGCTAGTTAAGTCAGCTAGCAACTCAGCTAACTATTCAGCTAACTAGTGAAGTCAGCAAGCTAGAGAGTTAGATAGCTTGTTTGCTAGTTAGTTATATCACCTAGATAACCAGCTAGATAGCCAGCTAGCTAGTTAAGTCTGCTAGCAAATCAGCTAGTTACTTAGCTAACTAGTTGGCTAGCAACTCAGCTATCTGGTCAGATAACTAGTTAGATCGCTCATTTTCCATCAGGTCAGCTAATTAGCCAGCTCGCTCACCTGCAAACCAGTCAGCAAACAAGTCGGCTCGCTCTCCAGCCAACAGGTCAACTAAATTGTCAGCTCACTCGCAGGCGAACAGGTCAGCTAATTAGTCAGCTTGCTCGCCAGCTAACTAGCTAAATCAACTCACCGGTTGGTTTGCTCGCCAGCCGACTAGTTAAGGCAGCTCACATGTCAAGTCACTCGCCAGACAACTAGTTAAGCCAGCTCACCGGTTGGTTCATTTGCAGGCTGACTAGTTAACTATGATAATTTGGCTAACTCGCTAGTCGACTAAAGTTATCTGACCAGTCAGCTCATTCACTGGCTGACTAGTTAAGTCAGCTGACCAGTTGGCTTACTCACTAACCAAATTGTTGAGTCAGCTGACCAGACGGCTCACTCACAGGCTGACTAGTTAAGTCAGTTCACCAGTGGGCTCACTAGCCGGCTGACAAGTTAAGTAAACTAACTGGTCGGCCGACTAGCCAGCCAACTATTTAAGTCAGCTAATCAATAGCTGACTAGTCAGCCCAAGTGTCAGCTGACAGTTAGGTCAGC
>NW_007259394.1:0-746 GCF_000164805.1 Carlito syrichta
CTATACTGCTGGCTAGGTACATAGCTAGCTAGTTATATTACCTGGCTATCCAACTTGCTAGCATTAGTCACCTAGTTAAGTCATATGGCTAGCCATCTGGCTAGGTAGGTAGCCAGCTAGTTAAGTCAGCCGGCTACCAGCTTCCTAGATGTTTAAATCAGTTAACTAAGTCAGCTGGAAACCAGCTGGCTAGCTAGTTAAGCCAACTCATTAAGTCAGTTTGCAATCCAGCTGGCTAGCTAGTTAAGTCAGCTAGATGAGTCGGCTGGTGAGCTAGGTAGCTAGCTTGCTAAGTCATAGATAAGTCAGCTGGCTAGTTAGCTAGCTAGTTAAGTAAGCTGGCTAGCTAGTTAAGTAAGTTAGTTTAGTCAGATGCCGAGCCAGCTGGCTAGCTAGATATGTCACCGAGTTAAGTCTATTCACTGGCCAGGAGGTTAGCTAGGTAGTTAAGTAGTTAACTCAGCTTACAAGCCAGTAGGCTATGTGGGTTGGTACCTACTTAAGTCAGTTGGCTAGCCTTTAGGCTATCTAGTTTATGTCAGCTAGATAAGTCAACTGGCGAATCAACTTTCAAGCTAGGTAGATAGCTAGTTAAGTCTGCTGGCTAGACAGTTGGTTACATCTTTAAGTCAGCTAGTTAAATCAGTTGGGTAGTTTGCCGGATAGCTAGGTAGCTAGGCAATTAATTCAGGTGGCTAGACAGTTGGCCAGCTAGTTAAGTCAACACTTTAGTCAGCTGACTATTC
>NW_007259394.1:766-2331 GCF_000164805.1 Carlito syrichta
GTCTATCTAGTTAAGTCAGGTAGTTAAGTCAGCTTGATAGCAGGCTGGCTAGCTAGGTTGCTGGCAAGATAAGCCAACTGGTTAGCAGACTGGTCAGGTAGGTGACCTAGCTTGTTAATCAACTAGATATGTCAGCCGGCTAACCAGTTGACTACCTAGTTAAGTCACCTTGTTAAGTCAGTTGGCTAGCCAGATCGCTAGCTAGATAAAAAGCTAGATAAGTCAGATGTCTAGACAGCTGACTAGCTAGTGATTTTAGCTAGTTAATTCAGCTGGCTTGCTAGGTAACTAGCTAGTTAAGTAAGCAAGTTATGTCAGCTAGTGGAGTAGTTAATTCAGCTATATAAGTCAGCTAACTAGCTAGAGAACTAGCAAGGTATCTAGCCATTTATTTCAGCTAGCAAATTCAGTTAAGTCAGCTGGCTAGCTAGTTAAGTCAGCTTATTAAGTAAGCTGGCTAGCCAGCTGGCTGGCTAGTAAGGTCACCACCTAGTTAAGTCAGCACTTTAACCAACTGGATACCTAGTTAGCTAGATAGTTAAGTCAGTTGGAAAACATGCGGGATATGTATGTAGCTAACTAGTGAAGGCAGGTGGTTAGCTACCTGGTTAGCTAGTGATGTAAACTAGTTAAATCAGCTGGCTAGCCAGCTGGTTAACGAGATTAGTCACCTAGTTGAGTCAGTTGGCTAGCCAACTGTCTAGGTCGTTAATTCTGCTAGTTAATTTAAGTGGATATCCATATGTCTAGCTAGGTAGCTAGATAGTTAAGCAGGCTGACTTGCTGAATGACTATCTAGTTAAGTCAGCTAATTAAGTCAGCTAAATAGCCGGTTGGCTAGCTAGGTAGCTGGCAAGATAAGATGACTGGTTATCTGGCAGGTCAGGTAGGTTTCCAGCTAGTTAAGATGGCTGCTAACCGGCTGACCAGCAGTGTGGCTGAGTAGTTAAGCCGGCTGGCATTCCAACTGTCCAGTCATTCGGTGACTATTTTAGCCCGCTGGCTATCCAGTTGGTCAGACCGCTAGCTAGCTAACCGGCAGCCTAGCCAGCTAGCCAGCCAGGTAGCTAGCTAGTTAAGACAGCTGGCTAGCCCTCTAGCCAAGCAGGTAGCAGTTTTTAAGTTAGCTGACTGATCAGCTAGCCAGCTTACTAGCTAATTAGCTAGTTAAGTCAGCTATCTGACCAGTTAGCTAGTTAAGTGAGCTAGCAAGTCAGCTAACTATTTAGCTACCTTGTTAAGTCAGCTAGCTAGTTGTGCTGCTATTCAGCTAGCTAGTTAAGTCAGCTAGGAAGTCAGCTTGCTTTCAGCTAGGTAGTTAAGTCACTTACCCAGCTAACTACCCAGTAAATAGGCTAATTAAATCAGCTAGTTAGACAGCTATATAGCTTGTTTGCTAGCTAGTTATATCAGCTAGATAGTCAGCTGGCTAGTCAGCTAGCTAGCTAAGTCAGCTAGCAAGTCAGCTAGTTATATAGCTAACTAGTCGGCTAGCAACTCTGCTAGCTTGGCTGCTAACTTGTAGGAATGCTAGCCTTCCATCAGGTAAGTTAACTAGTCGACTC
>NW_007259394.1:2676-3812 GCF_000164805.1 Carlito syrichta
TCCATTAACCAACTAGTTAGGTCAACTAATTTACTCATTTATCAACTAGTTATAACAGGTATCTACTCGTTAACCAACTCGTTAAATCAGCTAGCTATCTCGTTAGCCAACTAATTAAGTCATCTAACTAAGTCTACTAGCTAAACAGCTGGCTAGGTAAGTCAGCAAGCTAAGTCAGCTAGCTAACTAATTAGCTAGCTATTTAAGTCTGCTACCTAAGTCTGCTACCTAACTAGTTAGCTAATTAGTTAAGTCATCTAGTTATTCAGCTAGTTAAATAGTTAGCTAACTTTGTAATTCAGGTAGTTAAGTCAGCTAGCTAACTAGTTAAATCAGCCAATTAATTCAACTAGCTAAGTAGTTAAGACAGCTAGCTAAGTAAGCTAGTTAAGTCAACTTTCTTACTTAGTCAGCTGTTTCAGACAGCTAGCTTGCTAGTTAGGTAATGGGCTAAGTCAGCAGGTTGAGTCAGGGAGTTAGCTAGTTAAATGAAGGTTTAAGTCAGCTGGTTGAGTCTTGTAGCTAGCTAGTTAGCAAACAGGTTGAGTCAGCTGGTTGAGTAGGCTAGCTAGCTGGTTAACTAATGAGTTAAATCAGCTGGATGAGTCAGATAGCTAGGTAGGTAGCTAACGAGTTAAGTAAGCTGGTTGAGTCAACTAGCTAGTTTGTTAGATAATGAGTTAAGTCAGATAATTAAGAAAGCTAGTTAGCACGATAGATAACAAGTAAGCTAACTAGCTAGCTAGCTGGTTAAGACAACTGGCTAGCCAGATGGCTAGCAATATAGTCACCTAGTTAAGTCAACTCTCTGGCCAGCAGGTTAGCTAGATATTTAGGTACTTAAGTCAGTTGGCAAGCCAGCAGGCTATGTAAGTAAGTAGGTAGTTAAGCCAGCTGGCTAGCCACCTGGCGTCTAGTTATGTCAACTAGTAATGTCAGCTGGCTATTCAGCTGTCTAACTAGGTAGATAGCTAGTTAAGTCTGCTGGATAGCCAGCTTGCTACTTCATTAAGTTAGCTAGTTAAGTCAACAGGCTAGCCTGCTGTATCGCTAGGTAGCTAGGCAATTAAGTCAGCTGCCTAGCCACCTGGATAGCTAGTTACATCAGCTAGTTAAGTCAGCATGTTAAGTCACCT
>NW_007259395.1:0-3539 GCF_000164805.1 Carlito syrichta
ACCTCAGCCTCCCAAAGGCGCGGGATTACAGGCTGAGCCACCGAGCCCGGCTGAGGATAATCTTAAAGACCAGCTAGATAGCCAGGTGCAGTGGCTCACACCTGTAATTCCAGCACTTTGGGAGGTAGAAGTGAGAGGATTTCCTGAGCTCAGGAGTTCGAGACCAGCCTGAGCAACAGGGTGAGACCTCGTCTCTACAATAAATCAAAGAATTAGCTGGAATTGGTGGCACATGCCTGTGGTTTCAGTTATTTGGAAGGCTGAGGCGGAAGGATCACCTGAGACCATCCAGTTGAGGCTGCGGTGGCCATGAGCACGCCACTATACTCCAGTCTGGGGGACAGAGCGAGACTCCGACTCAAAAAAAAGACCAGTTAGATGACTTTCAGGTACTTCTGAATTCTATTTTTCAAAAGCGGGATATATTGGTAGTAAACAAAATAGAAGCTTTCCCATGACCAGTGGTATGTACTTTAATGGCTAGTCAGGAATGCAACACAAAATCAATCTAATTACTCTAGTGTGATAATCATTACCACAGTTTACCAGATATATACTGCTATCCCTACTGGCAAATACTTGGTAGGATTGTACTTCTTGGCCATCTTGTGGTTGGATAGGGCCAGGTGACTCATTCTGGTGAACGCGTCATGAGCAGAGAAATGACTCCATGAATTCTGAACTGAGGCATTTTAAATGGGGCCCTCCTAGGCTCTGTTTCCTTATGCCACAGAGAAAGGGAATACTTCTGAGGCTATCTGTTCCATCCAGCCTGGATTCTGGAGTGAAGATAATGCAAAGCAATGCCCCTCAGTGATCTTGATGTTCAATGAGTATGAGTAAGAAATAAATCACATCATTCCACAGTATAACCTTGCCTACCATATAATTGTTCAACAATTCAGATGGCTTAAAGAAACACATACTGAGACACCAATATTTTATGTCAATATTTTATGTCTGCTGTGAGCAAACATTATCAGTGGTAAACTCAAGAGCTAGGAATAGTACATTTGAGTTATCATGATCGTGGCCAAATTATGACTCTTGGTACTCATTGCTAAGGAGAAGAGTAGTAACATCTGACATCTCTTGAACACTTATAATGTGCCATCATTGCTGTGAGTACTTGGTCTACATTAACTCTCATTCATTACAACGAATGTGGATTTCACCAAACCACCTCCATGAAGTTAAGAAAGAATGAATTCGTTTTCTAGCAAATAATCTTAAAATATTAATTGGAAATTTCCCAGAACAAATAAGTTACTCTATCCTTAAATGATACATTCCTTATTTCAGACATTTCAATTTGAATTACAGAGATCTGAGGGCATATTTAAAGTAGGCAAGAACCTGGAGTATTTGATCCCAAAGCTGGCAACAGTGAAGAAGAAAAAACTGTTAAAAATAGGCTTGTATATATAACAATCTTAGGAAAATCTGATCATGGTAGTAGATATACCTTACCTACCATACTACTCCGGGTGGAGGCTTCAAAGACCTTGCCCTCAATCATTAAGTACCTTCCAAGTCTTTTTTAGGCCTGCCATGCAGGCCAAGAAACCAAACAGTTCTAAGAAATCCTAATTCCACTGGAATTGAGAACAATCCAAAATGATAGTGGTTATATAAGAGATTGGATTAAATATAATCTAGTATGATGGGTTTAAATAAGAACTTGGAAGACAGAATTTTAAAACAATCACTTAAAGAAAAAGTTAGTTGTCAAAGGAAATAATTTGCTGTATTAGACCATCTTCATGGGACCATAAGAAGGTTTGAAACAACCATTGAAAAGTAGGGATTAAACCATAATTTTTTGTTGTTGTTGTTGTTTAATTTAGAACAAGAGTAGTCACTCCTATCAGCATTTCCTTTATTCTTTCAAACTCAAGTTATTTCTTTCTTTCTGTGCCAATCTCTTCCAAAATGTTCACCTATACTTCCATTATTCCATTTCTGAAGTATTAGTATCTCTACACAAAATTAAGTTGTTTCAGTAAATGTACAATAGACATGTTGGAAAATATAGAGTAATTGTCCCTGCTTCTCCACCCTCAAGTCATGTACAGATTCTGCTCTGCTGTAAGTTAAGTGAAATAATCCTATCTTGAGAGAAATTTCAACTTAGCTAACAAAGTACTTGACCACTTTATTCTCTCAGTACAATGTAGATACTCCACAAATATATGTGGGATAAATTAATGGGTCCCCAGCATTATAGATTTCTAGCATATCAATATATCAAGTAGATTCCAGCCTGTCCTATACTATATTTTTTAAATAATCAGTCAAAAAATATAGAGGCTAAGTTCTAATAAGTAAAAATTTCACCTGAAATCCATCTCTTTAGCTATTAAGGCTCTGTTACACATTGTTTTACCTGACTGAGTCCGATATAATATGCTCGTCAGCCTTCTTTACCTTGATTTTCTCTGGGTCAATCACTATGGCTGCAGAGACTAAGTTACTCACCCGCAGTTCCCAATCAAGCCAGAAAATACTGTAGGCAATGTTTAAACAGCTTTGGCTCCTCCTATGGAAGGGCTTGGCTTTTAACCCACCCTCCAAATCCAAGATAGTAGAGTTGAATCCCGAACTTCCAAATCTCCTTTGGTACAATTTTTTTAAAAGCCCAGAATTCTGGCTCTCAGGGCTGGTCTTCTGCTGTGGTTCTTGCTCCCAGTATGGCTCTAGACAATTCTCCTAACTTGAAGATTAAATCCTATCCTTGACTACCAGCCCAGTGACTGTCTCTACCTCTCTGCTTATAATAAAACAGTCTCACATTTCTGGAACTAGCCCCAAGTCTCAAAGGACCTACTTGCTCCTACATGACAACTGCCTACCCGCCTTCTGAATACCCGTGCCACTGTGATTTGGGGATCTGCTGCCAATGAGCCAGGATAGTCTCTGGTTTTATAACCCCTTTGACTCTGACTTGACCAGTGAGTTGTATCTCTGATTCAACCTTGATAGTTGGGTTAGCTCTCTTAGTATCTGCCCCATTGTCTGGGGTAGATGTACAGTAAGGATCTGACTCATTCCTAACACCTGCCTTCATAATCCCTAAGAAGATATCAGACCTTTCTAGTTCTAAGATACAACCACCAGAATTCCCATTAACTTTTTCTGAAACTAACAATAGGTCTTTGGTCATTTCAACTGATGAGTCATCTTCTTTACCCAGGATGGTAACCTAAGATATTACCCAAAGCTAAAGTATATACTGTCATTTTCTAAATATATGCTAATTTTTATGATACCTGGCAATATTCATCTACAGATCAAAAAATTCTTCTCCTTGATATCTCTGAAATAACAAATAGCTCTGTGATCATGAAGTCAGAAGACTCTGAATCCTAGCTTTGATACTCTTTAGTTACAAATTCCCTGTTAAGATGTGTAAGCTAGCTGGGCTTGGTGGCTCAGCCTGTAATCCCGCACCTTGGGAGGCTGAGGTGAGTGGATTGCCTGAGCCTGCGGGTTCGACACCCGCCTGGGCAACTTGAGAGACCTCATCTCTACAATAAATC
>NW_007259395.1:3633-62649 GCF_000164805.1 Carlito syrichta
GCGCCTGTAATGCAGGCTACTCGGAAGGCTGAGGCGGAAGGGATCGCCGGAGCCCAGCAGGTCGAGGCTGCGGTGGCCGGGAGCGGACACTGCACTCCAGTTTGGGCAACAGAATGTGACTCCAACTCAAAAAAAAAAAAAAAAGATGTCTAAGCTAAGCCCTAGTTTTCTGAATGAGAAATAACAGCATATTAAAAAATTATGTGAGGCACTACATATACTGGTACACACTAGGGTACCAATAAGTTAGCAATCATTATCAGTATCCATAGGGTTTGTATATGCTTATTTGTAATGTACTGCATTGGGATATTAAGAAAAGGAAAATAATTGGATAAACTTATTATGGTTAACTAAAAGATGAAGGACAAGGATGGATAATGGTTATGACAGGTAAACTTGATGAGAAAAAGGAAAGAAACAGAAAAGGAAAGAGAATGGAAGAAGCAGGGTGAAGATAAAATAAATGGCAAACAGAGGATTTTACAGAGCAGAGAGCAGTGTCCCATGAGCCTCTGTAAGAAGAAGCCAAGGACCTCCTTTTGGTCTTTCTTGGGGGTAGGATCTTGAGAAGAGTTAGGAGTTCCCTGCTTTTCCCAGTGTCTGGGAGATTCAACAGAGGGGCTGTAGCATTCAGGCAATAGACTGGCAGGAAGAAAAGGCCTTAATACATATGTTCCTCCCTGAAACCTGAAGCTTCTATCATCCTCTCTTCCAAAATCATTCTTAGTTCATATCATTCTCATTCTGAAACAAAACAAAATCTCTCCCCTTCTCTACTGCCATCCTTTAAACACTTAACTCAAATAAATATAACTTCTGTGAAACCTTCCCAATTTGCTCAGATACAATTTGGTTTTCCCATAACAACATGGTATTTCTGTTTCCATCCTGCAAAACATACCATAATTGTTTCCATCCCCTTCCCAACCAACCTATGAATTCCTTAAAGGTAAAGCCTGTGACATAATCAAGTTTGTATCTCCAGGATCTAGTACAGAACAGGGTAAGTGGTACCTAGGCTGCACGGCTCTAGGTAGAATTATCAGGATCAATGTTTCCTAATCACTTTGAAAACTTGAGGAAAAGAGCATTATGCCAAAAGTCAAGAGACTGGGATTCTATCCCTGGTTCTGCCAAAAATTCTGAGTCCTCAAACTAGTCATTTTACTCTCACAGTACCTTCATTTCCAATTGGCAAAGTGAAGAAACTATCATTTGCCCCTCAACCATTCTTCATTAGATATCTGTAATAAGAAATATAAATACACACTAAAAATGTAGAAGAATTCTGAAATTAAAATTGTTATATAAGAGCAAATTATTTTTTATTATAGCCTCACAGCTTGATACTTTTACAGCTATCTATTTTGCCAAAAATCATGCTGTGAAATAAATTGACTATTTACTACTATAACTAAAAGAACTGTTGTTTTTTTCTAAATCCCAACAGCCCTGTAGTTTACATCCCCAAGAACAGTGAGCACAATAAGCAGAAAGAAGCAAAGATGAATAATTCAATTAATTCACATTTGCTCACACCATTGACTACAGATTCCTTTGATAACAATATGCTTTTGTACTAACAAACCTGTAAGACAATTGGCCAGTATGCTTTGAGATGCTTATATTCTACATGTCAGGGATTCTTGATGACAGTCAGAATATTCTCCTCTCTAATTTGACCCTATCACCAACAGCCATCACAAGTGGGCTAAAGCCAACAGAACAACCCCATTTCAGAACGGGAAGCTGTGAAATATTCTAACTAATGAGGCCTGAGAGATATACCTAATGGGACTGACTTTAATAAAAAAAACAATCGTCAGGCAACCACTGTGAAGACTCTCAGAAGTTTCACAGAAACAAAAAGAATAAGAATGTCAGGCCACCCTCCACATTTCAAATCTTGTGAAGGCTGAAAAGGGCTCATGCATGCACCACGGCAGCCTGTAGCTCCTCTGCAGTCATCCTCCCTACACCATCCTTTTGCCAGCAATTCAAGGGGTAGGAGCTCCTTGCCAGTCCAGGCCTTTTCTCTGTGTCCTGGTTAAAATTGGAGATTGTTCTTCTACTTCCTCTACTATATGCCTTTCAAACAAATAACCTAAAGCTAATACTTATTATAGCACTTATTTTAATCTCTCTGCTCATTAGAATGTTATCAACAAAGAGAGGGCTCAGGATCCAGTCTCTTAAGGGGATTTTGTGGCCTAGCCACAACTGTTAAGGTCTGTGTGTCTGACTCAACTGTCTTCCTGCCAACCAGATCTCTCATGGCGTCCACAGCATTAAGTACCAGGCTTCCAGGTTGCTTCTTTCTTTGCCTCCCGACCCACACGCTACAACCCTGTTACTCAAAGTGTGCATCCCAGGCCAGCAAGATAATACTGCCTGGGAACTTATTAAAAATGCACAATTTCAGGCACCACCTCAGACCTACTGAATGAGAATTTTCATTTTAACAAAATTCCCAGGTGAAACATTTGCAGGTTAAAGCGAATACCTGTCAATACCATTGGCCCAGTTCTAATACGGTATCCTCACACCTATCTTTTTCAAAAACAAGAAACACATGTTCTCAGGATTTCTCAGGTTTCAGGCAAAGCTTCTTCCTGAATACCAACTCCTCTCCAGACTGCTGAATACTAATTGGACTGTTAAACCCCTCTTATTCCCCTCTGTTCATCTGCCTAGAAACCCCAGGGTTGCCATTCCCACCCAGGACAGTGATTACAATGTTTCTTGATGAGGTACCTGCCAGGAGGTGGTGGCCTCTGAAGCCAAGAAGGCTCCAAAGCTCCTCTGACCCATGCTGTCTTACAAATCTTAGGTATTGGTAAGAAAACCATCAGAAACTTTTCTATTACTAAGCTCTAACACCATTTCTGAGTCCTCAGCCAGCATCCAAGTTTTAGAGACTCAAAGTATTTTCCTTTTGACTTGAAAGATGCCACGGCCCCCTAGAGTACCTAGAGTTCTACTCTCCAAAAGATTGGCCATAGAAGACATTCAGACTCGACCACCCTGAAGGATAAGCACAGAGATCTTTTGCATTTTAGGAGGGTTGCTGCTAGCTGGGAAGTTTTTTACAAATGCAGAAATAATATATGGAAAGCATTACAAATTATAGCAGACACACTTTTCATCAAAAGTTCCTGACTCTGGCCTCTTTGAACTTGGCTCTTATTCTTAATTCCTGAAAACGACACAGAGACCAGCTAATGTCTATCCATATTGTTATAGCCCCTAGAGAAGGGCATGGCAAGGGTGCAAGCACTCCTGTGCATTCCTGAACAATATTCTTGAGAGCTAATAAAAGGTGCACTTCAAACCCTTATCCCCTATGCACTCCTGGTAAGTAGCTTCAGGGGATCCTTGACTTCCCTGTAGTCTACGCCAATCAACTGAAAGTTGCAAATCTCCTTTTACTCCCTTTTTCTTAGTGGTTATAAGTTTGAATAATATAGTATCAATGTAATCTTATGCCTTGTGATTTATAAAATTTTTGTATCAATGTAATCGTAAGTTTTGTGATTTGTATAACTTTTGTATAATGCATAATGTCTTAGGCCTTTTACTCTATGACAAGCTTGATTACTGCTTCTGCCGGGTCCTACTGATAAAAGCTATGAGATACCTCTAGTGCCTGGCACCAGCAAGTCTGGACCAAAAAATGTCACCATCGATAAATGCGGCTGAAACTCAAGTTCTATACAATGCTCTGCTGGTCACATGGCTAATATATAGGTACTAACAACTCTGGACTTACAAAAGTGAAGTGTAAAAGCCTGGGGGGTGAACAGAACCACTTTAGAAAGACCTCGAGTCTGGCTCTGCTCCCTGATTCGAACTCAGAAATAAACTTATTTCTACCAGTTCCCTGCTCCTTTGATTTACTGGTATCAAGGGGAGCAGCCAAGCGCTACTCAGTCCATAACAAAAACAGATTTCACTAAACATCATCCTCACTCTTGCTTAAGGGCTAAAGGTGTGTTCTCTCCATGAAGGTAAATCAAAAAATGCCCTCTAGATTCAAGCAGTTCACATGAACAAGAACCTGAGTTTGTTGTCCCCCTCCCCCCATTTCACTGGAACTGTGCCCCCTACACCCTTGGAATGCATCAGCCTCTTCTCTAAGCCAGGCATAGCTGAAATCTGGCCATCGTGGTTTATGCCCCCATACAGCAGGTGACTGGGCCTCTCCACACTCTCCTTACTTAATCTCTAAATGTTGGCTTGCCCAGGAACTTAGTAGACAGTCGTTTTCTCTTATTTAGCTACCGTCTCTAGGTCCTCTCATCCACCAATGCAGTTTCAAACACCACATATATGCTGATGACTGCCAAATATATAACTCTAGATTCAATCTCTCCTTGGAACTCCACACTCATTGTGCAAATATCTTTAGTTAGTCTCTTTTCAATATTTTCATACCTTTATTGAGGTATAACTGACCTACAAAACACACTTAAAGTATACAAATTGATGAGTCCTGACATACATACACAACTTTGAAACAATCCCAACAAGACAATGAGCATGTCCATCAATCCCCAAGCATCCATGGGGACCCTTGGTGATTGATCTCTCCTATTCCCACCTCAGGCAGACACTGATCTGCCTTTCATCACTACAACCAAGTTCATATTTCCCAGAGTTCCATATAAATAGAATCATACAGGGGGTATTCATTTTTGCCTGGCTTCTTTCACATACTGTAACTATTTTGAGATTCACCGTGTCAATAGTTTTGTTTGTTTTTTTGTGTTGTTTGTTTTTATTGCTGGATTGTATTCTATCGTGTGGATATACCAAGACTGGTTTATCCCTTCATATACTGATGGATATTTAGGTTGTTTCTACTTTGGGGCTATTACAAATATTCATGAACAAGTCTTTATGTGGACAAATATCATTTTGCTAAGGTAAATATCCAAGAATGGAATGGCTAGGTTATTAGGTGTTAGGTATATATTTAACTTTTTAAGAAACTGCCAACTTGTTTTCCAAAGTGACTGTATCATATTATATTCCCATAAGCAATGCATGAGAGTTCCAGTCGCTCCATATCCTTGCCAACACTGGTTGTGGTCACTCTTTTTTAACTTTAACAATTCTAGTGGGTCTGTAGTGTTATTTTATGCTTTTAATTTGTATTTCCTTAATGACTATGTTGAGCATCTTTTCATATGCTTATTTGCCATCCATATATCATCTTTAGCAAATTATCTGTTCAAGTCTTTAATGCATTTTGTAATTAAGCTGTGCATTACTGAGTTATAAGATTTTTTTATATTCTAGATGAAAGTCCTTGGTCTGATAAAAGTTTTACAAATATTTTCTCTTAGTCTGCAGCATTCTTTTCATTTTTGTAACAGTGTCTACAAAGGACAAAAGTATGGTTTTGAGGAGGTCAAATTTATTGGTAGTTTTTCTTTTATGTTCATTTTTTAAAATCATACTTAGAATTTATTAGCCAAATCTAAGGTTATCAAAATTTTCTCCTGCATTTCCTTTCAGAAAGTTTATATTTTTATAAAAACATTTAGATCCATGACTTATTTCATGTTAATTTCTATACATAGTATAAAGTAAAGGTCAAAGTTTATTTTTTTATATGGCTACACAACTGTTACAACAGCACATTTATTGAAAAAAAAATTCTTTTCCCACTGAAATACTTGGTACCTTTACAGAAAATCAGTTAAGCATATAGTATGCATTGGCCTATTTCTAGATTCTCTATTCTGCTCCACTGATGTGTGTTCATCTTAATGCTAATACCATACTGTTTTGATTACCAGAGCATCACAGTAAGTCTTGAAATCAGATAGTGTATATCATCCAATTTTGTTGTTCTTTGTTTTGGCTATTCTAGGTCATGTAAATCTCCAAATCAACTTGTTAATTTCTATATTGAAGACTGTTAGAATTTTATTTGGGACACACTGACTCTATTGATCAATTTGAGTAGAACTGGCATCTTAACAATACTGAATCTTTTAATTTATGAACATGATATTTCTCACCACTTATTAAGTTCTTATTTAATTTGTCTCAGTAATGCATTATAGTTTTAGTGTACAGGTTTTACACATTCTTGTCAAGTTTATCCCTAAGTAGTTCATACTTTTTATCCTATTGTAACTGATGCTTTAAGTTTTTTTCCCAATCTGTCATTGCTAGTATACAGAAGTACAATTGATTTGAATCTATAAGCCTCTGTCCTGCAACCTTGCTAAACTCATTTATTAGTTACAACAGCTTTTTTTTTTTTTTTTGTAGATTTGTTAGGAGTTTCTATGAAGAAAATCATATACTCTGAGAATAAAAACAGTCTTAATTCCTTCTTTCCAATCTGTATGCTTTTTTCTTTCTACTGCCCTTTTTTTAACTGGCTGGAATCCCAGTACAATGTCAAATAAAAGGGATAAGTAGGAACATTCTTACCTCATCTCCAATATTAGAGGAAAAGTATTCAATTTTTCACCCACTAATAATGATGCTAGTTGTATTTCTTAAATGTCCTTTATCAAGTTGAGGCACTGACTATCTATTCCTAGTTCACTATTGTTTATTTTATCCCAAATGGTTGAAGAATTTTTTCAAATGCATTTTCTGCATCTTTTGAAATAAAGGTGTTTGAAATACAGTATTAAGTTTAGTCAAGTAATATGGTGATTACACTTATTGCTTTTCTTTTCTATTATTTGACCAATAAAAGATGTACATATTTGTGGGGTACATGTAATCTGATACATTCATATAACGTGTACAGATCAAATCAGGGTAATTGAGACATCCATCACCTTAAATATTTCTCTTTTCATTATGCTAGGGACATTCTAATTATTATCTCCTAGTTATTTGAACATACAATAGACTACTGTTAACTACAGTCACCCTACTAGTCTTCAAACACTAGGTCTTATTTCTTCTACCTAACTATATGTATATTCATTCAACAACCAGTCTTCAAAGCCTTCCAACTACCAATGTGCATTCCTCGAACAAACTCAGTTTGCTCATATTATATTATCCTTTTTATATGTTGCTGGATTTTATTTGCTAATTTTTTGGGGGGGATGTCTTTCACAATTCTTTTTTTTATTTTTAATTTTAAATATGTGGGGTACAATTCAGGGTTAGGTATACAAATGTTCATTATCCAGATACCCTTGTTTATTTGCTAATATTTTGTTAAAGATTCCTCTATGTTTGTGAGATGTATTGGTCTGTAGCTTTTTTAGATGCCTTTTCCCAATTTGGGTATTACAGCAATGCTGGCTTCATAGAATGAAGTTTCCTTTTCTTACATTTTCTAAAAGTACTTGTGTAAAACTAGGATTATTTCTTCCTTGAATGTTTCGTAAGATTCACCAGTAAGTGAAATCATCAAGACCTCTATATTTTCTCACGCTCAACACATCTCTTGACAGCATGTCTAAAAAGAAACTAAAACTTAGCACAGTGAAGTAGAACCAACAATTTTTACACTAAAACATGCTCTTCCCCACTATTCTCCATTTCAGTTAGTGACATCATACTCACCCATTTTGCTTAAACCAAAATCTTAACAGTTCTCCCTGATTCCCCTTTCACTCACCCTCAAGTCCATCTTCAGTTCCTATTAGTTCTACTCTCAAAATATATCCATCCCAAGCTCTCTCCATATTTACTGTCATGATTCAGTATAAGTTTCCTAACTGGCCATTCCAATGTACAATTGCCCCACTATAGTTTATTCTCTAAACAGCAGCCAGAGTAATTATTTGCTAAATAAGACCATATCACTCCCTGGCTTTAACCCTCCATCTGGTCCTTAACTCCTTCTACCTCTGAATAATAACTATACAATAGAAAACAGTAAGCTGTGTCTATGAAGCCTGAACACATTGTCCTGTGGAAATGCTACCTATTTCTACAAATTCTTATCTGCTTAACTAGCTCCGGTGACATACGAATTCGTAAAATTACCTTCAGGAAAAAACACAACTTTGTTGCATTGAATTTTAAAGGAGGTACATATTTCTGTCCAGGAAGCAAAAGCACCTAGGCAGAAAATGCCCAAAATCCCAAACCTGTTCTTCTAGACCTCAACAACACCCTCATCCCCAATCTACCCCCAAGTTTTGATCAACAACCTATCCCATTTTCTCAAGCTTTGTGCCCAAAATAAGAACACTTCTAACAAGGAAAGACTGTGCTTACTTACTAGTCTTATCAACAAAGGGGGTAAGGAGCAAGGAAAGCAATGCAACAGATGTATTTATTCACAAGTTTGTCTATTTTAGCCATCTCCTGCTTAGGGCCATGGGCAGAAAGAATGCCTTGCTCTTTGAAGCAACTTCATCCTCTTCTAGAACTCAACTGGTACTCTACAGTTTGTTCTCCATTCCTATCCTTCAACCAGTCAGTACCTCATAACTGCTCTAGTCTGCTCGAGACCCACCTAACTTGCTAACCATTCACCTGTTTCTTTCTATTCTACCATTGTCACCTCTTAAGTCAAAAGAAGTCATTATCTTTCTTATTTCTTTGGCTCTTCTTCATTATAATGCTACTTCTTCACGCCATCAAATGATCTTTAGGAATGTTTCCTTTGGTTTGACCTGGTCCTAATATGTTCCTCTTATCTTCTAGGACCTGGTCAACAATGTGCTAGATGATGCTTTTGAGAAAGGAAGTAACCTAAATCCATCTATGTTCCTAGGACCTAGAGTCAGCCCTTAGTTATATGTCCAAGGAATCAAAGAGCACTATATCCACAACTGGGGGTAGGGATGGGGATGGGGATATGTATCTAGACTAGAAAAGTTGTCTCTCATTCAAAAAAAAACCTACACTTAACCTCATAAAATTTATGTAAGTCTGATTAATTAGTATTTGTCTCTTCCTAGCTGCACTTCCCACTAAACTCTAAGCTTCATGAGGGCAAGAATATGTCTACTCTGATCATTACTAAATTCCCTGTATGCTATGAGTACACGACACATAGCTGTAACTCAATTATCCTAGCCTTGTAAGAGTTTTTAAAATTTAATTTATGCCTCACCAAAGCTCTAAGATAAGGTGGTACTCCTCACATCACATCTTTTCTGGAAAAGTTAATAAGAAATAACATTTACTGAGCTCCTGCCATTCTAAGACTTTTAGGTGCTATTCTAAGATTTTTACATGTATTCTAATTTAATTATCATGACAATCCTATGAAGAGGGTACTATGATTATTATCACTTTACAAATGAGGTATTTGAAGAAGAAAGGTTGTATGATTCACTCAAAGTTATACAGATGAGTGGTAGAGATGAGATTCAAATCTAAGTAGCCTAGCCTAAAAGCCCATGCTATGAATTACAACAGCACCTCTCACTGAAGAAGATTCCAAATTGGTGAATACCAATGAATTAAGACAAGTAAAACAAATTATATGAAGACAAATTCAGACTTAGATATAAAAAGTCACCAATTCTATATGACAATTCAAAGAAATTGTTACCAGGAATCATTCCAAAATCTCATCCTTACTGTTATTTAAAACAACAGTCAAAACTAAAACCACATCTTTCTTTGCAACTAACAGACATAGATGGAGACTGAAACACAGAATACTTGCATATGAAAAATATTTTAATCTGCCACTAACTCCCTAATTTATAAAAATGCAAACAATTTTTCTCTGCCAAGGATCACCCAATCACCAAACTGGAACCAATAGAACTCCATATGCATGGCCTGGGTTTTCCAGTATAGGTGGCAGAAATGTGTAAGGACTGCCACTCTCCATGGCTCTTTCTAGTTCTCCCAGCATAGGATGTAGGAAAATAATACAAATCAAGTTTGAATGAGTCCTCAGTATTTATCCAAAAGAATACCAGAAACCAATGCAAGGCATGTGATAGGGAAGAAAGATCACTAGAAAGGGAGCAGCAGGGAGAATAACAAATTATTAGATGTCTTCCCAGCAGATGTTTTCAAGTCCTAAGTAGCCTGCTTCCAAGGTAACACCCAATTTTACCACAGTGCCTGAGGGGTATGTGACTTTTCCAGTTTATGATACCTCATTGAGGCACCATGGAATACAAAAGGCCCTAAGAAATCTACAATTAGAAAAGGAAATCTTAACTCACCTTCCACTGCTCCTCAGGAAGCAGTTTCACAACCACCAGATCCCCATTTAAGGCTCTATTGCGAGCAACAACTCCATCAATAAAAATGTCTCGATCACCATCCTAGGTTGGAAAGAGAAATAAAACAACAGTCAGTTCACTAAGGTCTAGAACTAAACATTACTTCCTTGGTTTAAAAATTTTAGACTCTATACTCTGTCCAATGACTTCACAGGAGTACTAGTACATGGCCAAAGCCACATATAAGGAAAACTCAATTTTTTTGGAATTAAGAGAGATGGTAATGACCACATAAGAACAGGTTAGCAGAATGCTAAACATCACCAAATAAGCAAAGGATCTGCTACAGGCAAGCCAAAAATAAACAAATAAATAAAACACATAAAGCAAAAAAAAAAAATTAGACCACATGCTTTCATAACTGAAATGAATAAGTTTGTTCTAAGGTTATCTTTTTGTTTCAAATAAAGCATGCTGGCAGGGCATGGTGGCTCACGCCTATAATCCTAGCACTTTGGGAGGCTGAGGTGGGAAGATTGCTTGAAACCAGGAGTTTGAAACCAGCCTGGGCAACCAGGCAGGACCCCTGTCTCTATAAAAATTTTTTAAAATTAAAAAATTAAATAAATCAAGAAAGCACATTGATACCTTTTTTTAAGTATCAAGTTCAGGTAAAAAAACAGAAGGTATGCAAGAGAACAGATGAGGGACAACATATAATCTCCCCAAGAAAACCAAGTGAAGGCAGGAGCAACAATTCGCTCTAGGATTTGGGTTTTCTAAAAGGAAACCAGCAAAATCATATCCCCCTCCCTCCCCAGGAAAGTGACCGAGAGAACAAACTGTAGTTTTCATAGAGACCTAAGTAGAAGGCAAAGAAGAGAAAGAAAAAGATGTTAACAAGAAATTTATAAAGCATCTCATACTCCACCTATCTCAGTGACTTAGGAGCACTCTAAACTCTAGTACATGAACACCAAGTGTAGACACCTTCACCCTCATTCATATATCCAGAAATAGTCCATTTTAAGTTACATGATTCTCCAGTGAACTCCCCAGGTATTGACGTCTCAACTTAAATAGGTGCCAGAGTCCTTCTGGTAAGCAAAATTATTTTGTAAAAACACTTAAATGGAAAAAAAAAGAGCTAAGGAAAAGCAGGGGTTCAGCAATCAGGTTCCATGAGAAAATGAAATATTTTCAAAATGTTTCATCAACAAATATGTACTCTTATCATTCTATTCTTTCAAAAGTTTATGCTATGTGCTCCTTCTCAGAGAATAAGAGAGAAGTAAATTGTTAATTTTCCTTACAAGGGGTGACAGCAAAAAGATCTGGAAAGTCACCATTCAACTTTTACTAATAGAGACATTTGATATAGATAAGATTTAACACTCAACAGACTAGAGGCAATAACTATGAAATTTTAGTTATTGTTAAAATTACCATTCCAAAATCACCAAACAGAAAAAGGAGGGGGAGGATTTTAGTCACTTAGCATTTTTTACAGTTTCCAATTACAGACCATTAGAGATCTTTAGAACAGTTTTTCTGCTCAATTTCCAATCTAGTTATGGTTGACAGCTGTGGCCTGCACACTCTGCCAAACCCACCCCAGTCTCTGAGGAACAGCTACTGTGTTAGCTACAAAGAATGATTGCAGTTGACCTCCTGATGAGCTTCTCAGAGAAATAAGGAAGAGACAGCCAGAAAATAGAGTGAACAACTGAAATATGGCACATCATCATCAGTTGCTGCATTCTGCAATTTATAAAGCAATATAATCCCTGAGACCTCCCTGGAATGAAAAGTGGGCTGCTTGGAGGTCATCCTAACCCATTTTCATGTGACAAAACACATGCAGTAAGATGCTTCCCTTACAAGGAGCTACAATCACCCTTTGGCAGCTCAGAGATTTCAGATGACAGGGTGATAGTACTGTCACCTTCCTATCCCAAGAAACACAGGAGAACAGGGCTGAGCTTAACTTCAAAAAACACTACTCTGCCCTTCCTTAATTCATTCAGGAACCTGTATCTGTTATCAAATCTCTTAATTAAAGATACAAACCTTGGTAACGACTCAATATTAAAAGTCATCCCTCTTAACTACTTTTTAAGGTCAAAATGTTCAGTTCTTTATTTGGATGCCAGAAGTCTTGCTCTACCCATTAGAAAGAATACAGAAAAGAAAGAAAGTGAACTTCCTTAGAGGAAAAATAAAGGAATCTGGTGAGGGTGGGGGTGGGGCTAATCAAACTAAATACTTAGGGGATTGGAGGAGGGAGGACAACCCAAGTATGCCACGATGGTCAGAGTATTGTCCATTGATGGAATAGCTCTTTGAACCAGAAATAAATTCCACAGCTGTACAAAGGGTGCCTCCCATGACAAGATGCATAAAAAAGTTACAAAGCTTCCTGGACCAACATAATTCAGAATGGAAACTGTGCTTTTTAAAATGCTAGGTTTTCCATCTGATTCATTTCTCTTTATCCTACCTCCAAGTAGGATAAACAGGCATCTCAATAATATCATTTTATCTTGGTTTGCTTGAAAGTCACATGGTTTTATTCAAACTCTGTGTTTTACCTTTATTGAGACCCCCCTAGAAGACTAGCAGGCGCACATAAGTTATTCGTCCTAAGTATTTTAGATTTGTCACAAAATGACAATCAACTTTCTATCAGAAATTATAATGACCCTAAGTCAAGTTCCCTCAAAACAAAGTATTACTTTATACCTATTCACTATTCTTAACCTGTTGACTTAGGTAGATATTTGGGTATAGCAAATGACAATGTGTAAATTCACAACCATTTTTAGAATCAGTAAGAGTAAACCCAAATAATGTAATCAAATCTCTATTTTTTAGCTCTCTAAAAACTTTAGAATTTTGACAATGTGAGGAACATTAGACAATATTTCATCTATGCCCTCATTTTACAAGTAAGGAAAACTTTGTATTTCCTATTGTCAGAGCTGAGGCCACATCTTCTTTAATATCAATTCCTGTCTTTAGTATCCTAGCTTTAAGAAGGTAGCATTCAGGCCCTAATTCTGACATCCTACTTCCTAGTCTATCTGTGGGCATGTTTTAGTTCACACAAGTTCATATTTGACGTGGACATGAGCTACGAATACTCAGAAATCCAGACCACTGGTGGTTGTGAGGTTTATCTACACATAATTTATTGCCACTACTATTGTCCTCTTCAATTGCTGTCTATAATGGCTTTGAATACTGAAACAGACAAAACAAGAATGTAGGACTGCTCCAATGTCCAAAACTACAATACTAGTATCTACAATCACTTGCAATTGGGCTTTGATTGTAGCTTTTACAATCTGTTTTTACTTACCTAAAGGTGAACTGTTTAGTTGCTTTTCTCCAGACAATCTACTAAACAATTAGGGGCCAGATGAAAGAATAAAAGCAGCACAGAAATAAGCCAATCCTAATATCACAGGTGTCTAAAAACTTCTCAATAGGAATTGCCAGGAATACAATTTCAAGTAAGAGAACAACTGTGAAATTTTAAAACATCACTAACTTTTGCTTTTGCTTCTTAGTTTTCCTTTAATAAGCCAGGTTAAACCATGGAGAAGCATCACGTGCAAATGTAAATTATATGAATTTAATTTATAGGAACAAGAGGACCTCTGATCTGACCCCTCTCCAGCCACACCCTTCTCCAGCCACACCCTTCCCCATCAGGCAAGGAGTTCTCAAGGCTGAATGACATACTTCCCTGAAATGATTAGCCCAATGCCTACTTCCAAGACACACACAGTCATCTTTCTCACCACTAATGGCACCCCCTTGATTTGGCGGTTGGCTAAAGGGCAGGTATTTCTCAGGGGTATGGATACAACTTAAACATGTGGGATAAGATGCCACAAGAGGACAGGGAGCCAGGATTGCAAAGGGAAGAGGGGCAGGCCGCAGGTGGACCTCCTTTATGAAGCAACGTTTCAACATGGAGCTATACGAAATCTGAGTAACCCCGCCTCCACCCCCACCAGATTCCTTTATTTTCCTCTAAGGAAGTTCACTTTCTTTCTTTTCTGTATTCTGCATACAAGTGAGGATTTACTACATAAGTAAGTTGCATGCAGATGAAGTATGGGATTCTAGCTGACCCACTCTCCCCCAATAACGGACCAGGTACCCAACAAGTTGCTACATGCCCACCCTCTCCCCACTCTCCCTCCCTACCCTAGTAGTGTCCAGCATCTGCCAATCCCACTCTTGTGCTCATGTGACCAGTGATCAGGGCCCACTATGAGTGAAAAACATACAATGTTCAGTTTTTTGTTTCTTCTATAGTTCACTTAAGATGATGGCCTCCAGTTGTATCCATAGTGATTCAAAGGACATGATTTTGTTCTTTATGGCTACGTAGCATTTCATCATGTGTATGTACCACATTTTCTTTATCCAGTTCACTTTCAATGGGCATCTGGGTTGGTTCCATGTTTTTGTATTATGAAGAGTGCTGCAATGAACATACGTATGCAGCTGTCTTTCATACAAAGATCAATTTATGTTCCTCTGGGTATATTCCCAGAAAAGAGATTGCTGGATAGTATGAAAGCTTATTTTTAGTTCTTTGAGAAATCGCCACACTGCTTTCCACAAAGGCTGAACTACTTTACGTTCCCACCAACAGTATAGAAGCATCCCCTTTTTTCCACAGTCATGCCAGCACCTATTGTTTTTTGACTTTTTAATTACAGTCATCCTTAGCAGTGTTAGGCAGTATTTCACTATAGTTTTGATTTGCATTTCTCTGATGATTAGTGAGACTGAGCATCTTTTCATGTGGTTTTTTTTTTTTGGCTGCTTGTATGTCTTTGAGAAGTGTCTGTTCATATCCTTCCCCTACTTTTTAATGGGGTTGTTTTTTTCTTTCAATTCATCTGAGTTCCTTGTATATCCCGGATATTAGGCCTTTGTCAGATGCAAAGTTTGCAAATCTTTTTTCCCATTCCATGAGTTGTCTCTTTGCTCTCTTGATGGTTTCTTTTGCTGTGCAAGAACTTTTCAGTTTGATAAGGTCCCATCTATCAATCTTAGCTTTTGTTGCACTTGCTTTTGAGGATTGGTCATTAATTAATTGACTATCCCAATGTCCAGGAGTGTGTTCCTTAAGTTTTCTTCTAAAATTCTCATAGTTTAAGGTTTTATATGTAAGTCCTTGATCCATTTTGAGTTAATTTTTGTATATGGTGATAGGTTGAGGTCCAGTGTCATTCTTCTGCATGTGGCCAGCCAGTTTTCCCAGCACCATTTGCAAAATATGGTTTCCTTTCCCCAATGTTTACTTTTGATGGTTTTGTCAAAGATTAACTGGTTGAGGGACCATGGTTTTATTACTGGATTCTCTGTCCTTTTCTATTGGTCTATGTGTCTATTCCTGTAGCAATACCATGTTGTCTTGGTTACTGTAGCTTTATAATAAAGTTTAAAGTCTGGAAGTATGATATCTCTAGCTTTGTTTCTTTTACTGAGAACTCCTTAGCTATTTGGGCTCTTTTTTTGCTTCCATATGAATTTCTGTATTGTCATTTTTAGATCTGTGAAATATGATGTTGGCAATTTGATAGAGAAGCAGTAACATTTTCAAAACACTGTATTTCCCCTTATCATTCCAATTAATAGGCGTGTGCACAGGCAACAAGAGATTTGAATCTGCTCAGTTCCCTGATGCTTCTCAAGATGAACTCCTAACAGCACTGAGAGTGATTTGCATGCTTAAAAATCTGTCTTTTCCACACATGAGGGCTCCTAATAAAACCAAGCCCTTTCAACTGGTATGCCAATGAAGAAATAGTCACTCTTTCTTATGTGGCTATGCAGATTTATTGAGAGACCCAACTCTAACATGATACCTTCCTAAGAGATTTTCATGGGTTATTTTTGATTCCTGGATGTGATTTTCACCTTATGAGCAAACTCTGGAACCTAACACCCATATAAACTGCACTTTCACTGTATGAGGAAATTGCTCCTGTAGCCAAGGTACCACCTCAAAACTGACCCTCAATTCTACAACCCAAGTGTCAAGGTCAACATATGTATGACATTCTGTCATGGAAACAGAATATGGCTTAGAGAGAATAATGTGATAGTCTGTAACATATCTAATCTAATCCAACAGGTAAGACTTGAACTTGGATGCAAATGTGAATTCTTGGTTCCTAGAGGGCAGGGAGAAAAAATGACTAAACTGGGCATGAAAACAGGTCTTAAGCTTATTTTAACAATAATAATATAGGTTGGCATTCCAAATCTGAAAATCTGAAATGTAATATGTTCCAAAATATGAAACTTTTTGAGCACTGACATGAAGTGCAAAAGAAATGTTCACTGGAGCATTTCAGATTTTGATATACATATATAAGTATTCCAAAATCCAAAACAAAATTGAAATCCAAAACACTCCTGGTCACAAGCACTTCAAATAAGGGAGACTCAATTTGTAAAAATAACACCTACGAAGTATTGCTCTCCCAACTTTGCGCAATCAAGCCTTCTCCAAAAACCAGCTACTAGCCATATGTCAGTGTGAACTTGATTTAACTGGAGAAAGCCTCTTAAAATGAGTCATGAATGTAAGAAAGAGTATAAAGACCCAATGGTAAAGAGCCTTGTACCAAGTTCTGTCACCTGTATAAAAGTGAAGTGAGAAACTCTGACCAGGGGGGAAAAAAAAAAAAATCACACGTTATTTTTGGACAAATTTTCAGATTAGCTCATGCAGTAGATCGAAAGTAGATAGCATATTTGTTTAGAAAGATTAACTTAAATCAGTGGGAAAAAACCATAAATCCTTTTAAGCTATAAACCAAGGGCATCCAATTACATGAACTGGTGGGTAGTCTGCCTGAGTCCAGCTGCTCTCTGCAGCCTTGTAACAAATGCCATCTCTTTAATTTGGCATGTGATTTTAAGACTAGCAGAAGGGATTGTTAACCAAAAGAAAATTTTATTTATTTAAATTTGAAACAAGTCTTGCCCATCCTCAATTTTGTTTTACTACTCTGCTCTTTAGTTAAATATATGATTTCAATTTCAGAGCACATCTAAAAATTAAATTCGACATTAAGTTTATTATAAAGTTATTGAACTTACCGGGGAAGGGATGAAGGCTTCATGAAACTTCTTTGGATTAATTCTCAATACACCCTTTAAAAAAAATGAAAATACAACTAGCTATATAGGATACAATTTTTTCATATGTATATTAAATAAAACGTTTTTAAACAGTTCAATTTAGAAAACAAGCTAGATGTATACCAATTATTCATCATATGCATGAAACATGATTCTTGTTGATATCTGTAACACAGGTTTCCATCAAAAACTGAAAGCTTAGACTAGTAGCTTGCTTTGAACAAGCAAAGGTGGGAAACAGAACTTGGCATGGAGTAGGAAAGTGACAACTAATGAGATTTTAGATTCTCCTGTACGCTAGTCTCCAAATTTAAACTTTGACTTTAAAAATAAGTTTAGCTGGGGATTATGCCTTACTATATAATGGCCCTTTTCATTCTCCCAGTCCCAAGATCTTTGCACAATTGCTTGTTTCTATGACAAGTTTCAAAGTGATACAGGTTGATTTCTAATCTGAATACTGAGCCTTAAGAGACTGTATGCATTATTTTTCACTCTGGTCCCTCTGCAGGGCTGAAGGAGTCAATAACTCAAAATGGTCTCTAACCAGCTCTTAAAGCAAATGGGAATCCTGGCTCCAACAGCCGGGCCACCCAGTCTGCCTTCAACTTCATGTTATTCCAGCACCAAATCAGAGTCTGCTTCTATTTATACACAGGGGTGCAGGTGGGGTCTCTTCAATAACAGGTCAGTATTTTAGGCTTTTGCAGGAAGCTGTAACACTCCCCATGTTCCAGTTGTAGTCACAAGCCACTGGAACACATGGATGAAAGTAGTTATCTTCTAACAGCCAGACTCAAAGGATATCTTGAGAAAGTGTTTTAAATAACATTTATCCCTAAAATGTTAAAAGACTCAAAGAAACATAATTAACACAATAGATGAGGGTATAAAATAAAGCAGAAAATAATTTTTCAGTAGTAGACCATTTTAAAATTACAAAAATCCACGTCACAGTTTACAATAAAATGAACACCCAAATAAACTATTATAAATGATCATTCAGTTCTTAATTCAACAATTACTTATTGAGTACCGACTACATTCAAGACCCTGAGACAGACAATGCTGGGTAAGAGAATGGTAACTAAGCTAAGTCCTTGTTTTAAAGGAAAGCATGAAGTGGGGGTACAGCTTACTTTCACAGCTGGGGTACCAGGAGAGGCTCCAGAGATGGTGCCTGACCCCACTCCTTGAAGAAAGAGCAAACTTTGCAGATAAATCAAAAGAGAAATAGAGGGTACTGTGCTAGCAAAAGTGGTCAAGAGGGCAAACACACTCTTTCCTACATACTATAACTCTACTTAAGGTATAAGAGGGAGGGGCCAGGAGATAAGGCTGGCAAAGCTCCCCAAGGTCAGTCCCTTGTTAAGAGTGTCACAGCGAGAACTCATCTCTACAATAAATAAAAAAATCAGCCGGGCGTGGTAGCGCGCGCCTGTAATTCCGGCTACTCGGAAGGCTGAGGCAGAAGGATTGCTGGAGCCCAGCAGATTGAGGCTGCGGTGGCCGGGAGCGGCCACTGCACTCCAGTCTGGGCGACAGAGACTCCAACTCAAAAAAAAAAAAAAAAAAGAGTGTCACGGCAAATCCATTTCTAGGAGAGTTGTTTCTTTTTGGGAAAGGGAAGAAAAAAAACCCTTACATTTATCTTAAATGTTCATCCATTCACTCAAAAAATATTTCCTAACAAATAGCACGACAGACACCATGTTAAGTGATGGGGAGAGTAACAGATAGTCTCCACCTTCAGACAGCTTACAGTGAAGTGAGGGGAAGAGACTCCAAACAAATTAAATTAAATTCATTGAAATTAAACGTTTAACAATTTCATTTTCTGATTCCAGGTGCTGTTTTTTGGCCTAAGTTTTTTTTTCAATTCCTATTTTTCTAACATTCCTTCTAGCTCAGTGAATGGCTAGCACATGAAGAAGTACAGAAATGAGAATGCCTCCTGCTGTGAGTGCCTTTAATTCCAAAGTACTAAGTGAGACCAAGGCTGGGCTTAGCGGAAAAAGATAGGTTGCTAAGGGCTGCATCTAGGCTTTATTTAAAAGAAAACATACTTAAAAGACTTTAAAGATGTTATCCTTGATTCTCCAACTCAAACTTCCCTATATATAAAAGCATACAGGGAAGGATAACCTTGTTCTAGAATAGCATTTGTAAATGTGACTTGAGCATAACTCTCAAGAACTGAACCTCAGAAACAGACCCCTTGAGAAAATGCAGCTCACACTAAGAAGAAGAAACTGTCAAAGAGTTCCACAGCAGACAAGAGCTGTTGTTATTTTATATATATATATATATATAGTTGTTCCTATAGCCTGGCAGAACTGGCAGTAGAACCTGTCCAAAAACTGGTCTTTTAACTGAAAGAGACTCCTGCAGATGTTTTATCTTACTCACCTACAAAGTCCAGGACTTTTATTTCTCCATTTCTATAATCAACACATAACCATCTCTTATCTTCTTCCTAAAGCCCATTCCTAGGCCCGGAACTTCAGTGAGAATCCTAGAGCCTCCATCTCTTCTCCAGATGCTGCTATGATTCCTCGCCTTAACTGAAACCTGGCTGTGCTCTAATGTTATCACTTCCCTTGAGTGCTCTCAAAGGGAGTCTATTTTCCCTCTCATATCCCTGTATCCCAGGAACCAAGGAAAAGAATATATTTTCCTTGCTTTCGCATCATGGCTTTAAAATCATTTTTTCCCCTTCACTCTCTTTCAAAAACCCCAGATCCTTTGAACTACATATCAATAGCTCCTCCTTGATGCAGTCATCTTCAAACCTTCTGGTCAAAGCTTTAATTCACTAATATTTTGACTCGCAGCTCACTGCCTCCCTCTCCATCCTCACTTCTATAAACATTTTTGAGACTTCACACCCATGCTGATGACCAGGCAACCCTAGCCTGTCACTCTAGCTACCTTTTGTTTACCCAGTTCTAGCCACTCTCCCATGTTCACAGCCTGGATCCCGTCATTACTACTAATGATACTACCTCCAAAAACAAATCATCAAATATCACACTTTTTGGTGACAATCTTCTGTCCACTTGTGGTAGAAACTTCACTCCAGCAATTCTTTAATTTCACTAAGACTTCCAACCCACAATCCTGACCACATTTTTACTATTCATTGTCCTCCCGTTATGTTTACTCCCTTCCTTGGCCATCTATTTCCCATGGCCTATTATTATCTCTTAACACTGCAAACCCTGAGTCTTGGGTCCTCTCTTCCTCCGATACTCAGCCAGCAAAGCTCCCCTCTCAAATGACCCCAACTATCTGTTGTCTCCCTTCCTATACTCAAGGAGCAGAATGATTCTATAGAAAAATACCATATAATTGGGCTAGTTACTCTAACTTGGCAATCACAAACATTTTATTAGCCTTACAGGATGTTTGAGAATGCTTAAAACTAAGGAATTGCATGCATAAAAACATGTATTTCCAGGTTTTCCTGAAAAATCATAAGATCTAACAGCTGTGGACAGCTATCTCCACATGGTAGCAACCACCTGAGCTGAGTAACAGATATTCCTCTTCTAGTAATAAAACCAATCTCAAGTACCACTTATACAACTGTACTATGTGCCACACAGTTTGAAGAGCTTTATATCTATCAATTAGTTTAAGCCTCACAACAACCCTATAAAGTGAATACTATTATCATCTTTTTACAGATGAGGAAACTGAGGCACTGGAATGTTATGTAAATCGTTCACTTCTACATCACATTCAAGCTCAGGCAGTCTAGCTCCAGAGTCCAAACCTTTACTACTACTGTGAATTGACTCTCTGCTTGCCATAATCACCAGGGCCTCTTCACTCATTTATGCCATCTGCCCCTCTTTCCCTAAAAAATCAGCACTGCATTCCAACCCTCCCCACCCCTATCTTGATTAATGGCAACATCATCCAGGCAGCTGTTCAACTCAAGAACATAGAGAAGTCACTGGGAATTCCTCCCTCTGCCTCACCTTCCACATCTGACACATCAGTATGTTGTATCAATTCTAACTCCACATCTATCCACTTCTCTCCATCTTCACTGCCACCACCTTGTTCACATCTTTATTTTTTCACCTGGTTTACTTTGATAGCTTCCTTAGTGTTCAGCTTCCACTCTAGTCTATCCATGTCACAATAACCAGAGAGGTGCTTTTGAAGCATGAAACAGATCAATTTCTTTCCCTGCTTAATAGCTTTCCGTGACTTCCCTCTGTTCTTTAAATACAGTCCAACTTTCCAACATAGCCTAGAGACCTGACATGACTTGGCTAGTAGCAACTAACTCTCCACTTACTCCCTTATTATAATTCCCTTTGCTCACAATGTTCCTACAGGCTTCCTTCTTGTTCCTCAAAACACCAAGATGACTTCTGCTTGCTGTTCTTCCACTAACTGATCTCTCTGCTATACTCTTTTCCTAATTCTTCAAAAGGCTGACTCATTCTCATCCTTCAGATCTCAACTCTTTCCCCTCTCCACAGAGGCCTTCCCTAACCATCCTATGTAAAGTGGCTCTCCTCTCTCATCTTTATCTCCCTATTGGCAGTAATCAAAGTCTGTAATTTCTTTTCTACTTCTTTAGTTGCTTTTGCCTACCTCCCCAGTGACCTGCCTATCTTGCTCACATTAGTATATGCTTGGTACTCAGCAGGCAGACAAGAAACATTTGTTGAGCTAATTAATTCCTGCAGAGCTAAAGTTCTTCCATCACCTCCAGTATTAATGTTATGAATATCATCTCTCTCTTCTAAGTGACAGGCATTCCACTGTAACGGCACCTCTATTCTTCCCATCTTTAATTTACTCCCAAGCATTTTCCAGCTTACTTCACTCTTAATAAATGGTAATGGTCTTACAAACTAGCCCATCCTGACTTCTATCCTTCTAAACTAGGGCTTTCTTAAATAGCCAATAACAGCTTCACACCAATGTTCTATTCTAGGAGGAACTTTGACATCATGCCTCAGGCAGCTCTGGGGGCTCAGCCTGAACTTCTTTTAACCAAAGCATCTGGGATCTGAAACAGTCAATCTACCACCTTCATACATTTCATCTTGATCATTACCCAAAACTGGAGCCCCTTCCATTCATGTCTATCCCCACAATCCCATCTCTTCCAACATGTTCTATAACAACTTCCCAATACTGTACGCATGGAGAGAGAAACTACATGTGATCTTTAATGTGAGACAAGTTTATTATTTGCCTGTAATCCCACGCCTTTGGGAGGCTGAGGTGAGTGGATTGCCTGAGCCCGCGGGTTCGAGACCCGCCTGGGTAACTTGGTGAGACCTCATCTCTACAATAAATCAAAATGAGCTGGGTGTGGTAGCACGCACCTGTAGTTCCAGCTACTTGGAAGGCTGAGGCAGAAGGTTCGCCGGAGTCCAACAGGTCGAGGCTGTGGTGGCCGGGAGCGGCCACTGCACTCCAGTCTGGGCGACAGAGTGAGACTCCAACTCAAAAAAGAAAAAAAAAAAAGCTTTCAAAACTGCATGTACATGACCATTGCTGGTCAGTTTCAAACACTGGAAAGTGATTTCTGTGGTCACTGTGGTCTCCTTTCCCCACAAAGGACAAAACACCAATGAAATGTCAAATTATTAGTCAAGGTATTGAAAACAAAATTCTACTCCTATTTTTAAAAAAGTCTCCCTAGTATCAGTAAGTTTCTTCTCTGGATGGGGAGAAAGAAAGGGAGGTGAAAATAGACTTAAGTTTGAATATAAAGTTAACAAATGTTTCTAAGTATATCTCATAAGCTTAATTTTCTCCATCAGCATTAAAATAACCTTTCTTGTCTAGCTTTTTCCTTACTGAGCAAAGCCTGCACACAGAAAGTTTATATCACAAAGCAGATGGACTCTGTTTCTCTGTCTATGAAAATCTTATTTACAGTGTTGTATATTTCACACAGTGACCTCATATCTGGAACCTATTCCTTTCCCCATCTGCAAAGAACAACTGTTTTCATATGTGGGGGGAGGCTCTGGCTGCAGAGTCTCATGATGTCACAGACCAGGAGGAATCACTTACAAGCTCCTGGGAATGAAAGTTGTCATATTGATCAGATTTTTGTTTTGCTTTGTTTTAGTGTCAGCAAAGAGCTGATTCAAGAGCAAAAATTAAAACGGAGCAGAAACTAATACCAGTGCAGATTACTGTGCTCACTCTATTTCTATATAGGTATAAATCTATAATCAAAATTCTAAGCTACATTTTTTTCAAGTTATAACAACTGAGGTTCCTCTCACTCTTCTCCAAGAGACAGTATCTTGATCCTTTATTTCAATCAATAAACAAATATTTATTCAATATAAATTGATTAAGCATCAATCCAATGCCAAGTACTAGGCTAAATTCTAGAAAAAGGCATGACCCTGCCATCAAGGAAGGGAACAGTCTATTTGGGGAAATATAAAAGCCAAGAAAATGGTAATAAGTTTCGAATAAAGGGTAAACAAAAAAGTCAATTTCACAAAAGCCAACTCTGCTTGAAGTTGCGGCTTCTCAAAGGGGGTAACATTTAGGTATGGACCTAAAGGGCAAGTATTATTACATCAAGATAGTGGGAGAAAACATTCCAAGCACCAGAAACAGAATGTACAAAGTCACAGAGGAATCAAGGACTACAGTTTTTAAAGGAAAAGTCTCGATGCTCAGGGTGAATGGAAGAAAGTGTTCCTAGAGAAGAGAGGCAAGAAAGAATGGATCCTGTACATGTAACAAGGGGAGGGTCAAGACACTTACAGATAAAATGGAGTTCAGTATAGGGCTGAACAACAAAGAGCAAATGAACAGGACAATAAATGGACAAATGTCTAAATGCAAGACCTTGTCAAAGAAAAAAAAAGCCAGTAGTACTCCTAGAATCAGAAAGATCAACTCATTTGTTAAAAAACAGTTTACTATTCAAGAGTCTACATCAATTACATGTATACTACCTACAGGAAAACAAAGAAAAAATGATAAAAAAGGAAGAGAAGACAATAGCATTTGTAAATTGGTTGGGGATCATCAGCCAAAAACATAAACATATAAGCTGGTCTCTCAGAGTAAGAGAAAACGGAACACAATCAACATTTTCAAGTGAGCCAAGTAACACATGGCAATATTTCTACATTAATCTAAAAAGCATGACATAGACTTAATTCCAATTTGTAGCCCTGCTTCCCTCTAGAGTCATTACCTACTTCCTACCTCGTATTTCATGCCCAAGGATATCTGAACTGCCTTACTCCACACTGCTTCACAAGTTCATATTGTTATCAGAGCCACTGCCTCTCCTTACCTCCTTCCCACACACATACCACTCATCTAATAAGCCCAAACAAGTCATTCTTCAATACCTACCACAAGTGTCACTTCCTACAGAAAGTCTCTCCAGAACTTAAACCTACACAGTTTCACAGTCTCCCCCAATATTCTCCCATACACCACAATCACCCTTTTATCTGAGCACTCACCATTTTACCCCTAAATCATCTGTTCACATTACTTCCTCCCACCACTGGGTTGCATGTTCAACACGCAAGCAGGCAGTTTCATCTACCTTCCTCTCAAGAGCACCCATGCAGCATGCTCCTAACCATGACTGTTCCTGACTCACAGTTAAATGTTCAGTAAATATTTGCTCAAATTGCTGAACTACCTTCTGAACATAGTTTGCAAACAATAAAGCACTCAGAAAATATTGTCTGTTGCTGTCTACTGTTTCCTTTATAGCCTTATTCATTTTTCTCAGCCATTTAGCAACCACATGCTCTGAGAAAACTGAACTACTGAGTGTTTCACATATGAAAATCCTATTTCCCACTTCTGTCTTTGTAGCACACACTGCCCCCTCCATTTATAAAGCTCTCTCTCTTATCTTCACTTATTCAAATTGCATCAATCCATGCCTGGCTTAAATACTAAAAAAACAGAAATTTATTTATAAAGAACTGTGTATTCATTCTTATACATTTAAACTTCAGTCACCTTCAAATACTCTCCGTTTGATGCAATACACTATCAAGACACGATTTCCACTGCTCAAAACAGTTTTGAACTCATTTTGATGCCTTTTAGTGCTTCTGCCATTTTTTTCACCTCTTCTACATTGACAAAACATTTTCCTTTGAGGACTTCTGTCATCAGGGAAACAAAAAAAGTCATTCATGGTGAGATCGAGTAGACAGGGAGGGTAGGACACGGGAGTCATGCCATTTTTGATCAAAAACTGCTGAACACTCAGTGCAGTGTGGGCAGGTGCCCTCATAAATCACCCATCATGAAATGGGAAATCACATTAAAAGAGTCTAAAAAAAATTCACTGGCTGGGCTCAGTGGTTTAGCCTGTAATCCCAGCACTTTGGGAGGCTGAGGCAAGTGGATTGCCTGAGCCCACAGGTTTGAGACCAGCCCAGGCAACTTGGTGAGATCTTGTCTCTACAATAAATAAATGAATAGCTGGGCATGGTAGCGCGTGCCTGTAGCTCTGGCTATTTGGAAGGCTGAGGTGGAAGGATCGCCGGAGCCTAGCAGGTCGATGCTGGGGTGGCCATGAGCATGCCACTGTACTCCAGCCTGGGAGATGGAGTGAGACTCCAACTCAAAAAAAAGAAAAAAAAAATCACTGAAGCCTCTCACAGCAATGCTAGTTAGTACACTGATGTCAATGGGTTCCTAGAACACTTACCTAATGGGGGAAGCCAGTAGTACAAGGGGCCCACCCTCCAAAAAGAGAGTATATGGGTCCCCCCTCATGTATCCCCTCTAATAAAGCATCCCTAGGCAACCCTAATCGGAAGTAATGGCCCCCTCCTCTCAAATCTCAGAGCACTTTGCCTGTCCCTGTCTTGTGGTACATATCACCTCTAAATGTACTATAGGTCTAAGAAGCACCTGTTACTTTACCATTTCTGTTATGCCATCATAACAACCCTGCGGCCTGTTATGTCACCATCTCTCCCAAAGCACACAGCAGAGAACAGCAAATAGTGTAATGAATAGACCGCTCCACAATCTGTATATTCAGGGAATAGCTTTCCAGTAGATTTTAAGCACCTGTATGAGTGTTCCACTCTTCAAGCCTTCTGAAACATCCTCCTTAGACATGTAGGTTTCAAATATGCTTTTTTTCTTTCCTCGCATGGACTTGTTCTTTGACTTTTTGTCACCTGGCGAAGCACCAACACCATGTGGGCCAACCACAGAAGACACACCTAGAAACACAAGGCAGCAATCAACTCTTTCCTCAAACATCTCTGTATTTCTACAACTGGAGATATTATGCCTTTTTTAAATTATTACTTAAGAGAATAACACTCTCTAATGAGTATTTCAAACAATCACAAAAAGAAAGAAATGGGTAAGAAAACATGAATAAAATGTACACAGATGAGACTTGAGCTTTAAGTCAGCACTACAATATACATGGAACCCATAAACTGAATATTATGGTTCAGTGTGCTTTGCTATTTATAGGCACAGATTTTTCAAAAATAGGAATTACTAAAAATTATTACTTTTCTGGAATAAATTAAACAGCTAAAATCAACATAACAATAAATTAGGACAACAAGAAACCATACCTAATTCTAGAATAAATAACACAGGAGAATATTTAACAGGTTACCAAAAGAAGTACAGCCTTCCTTGGTCCTAAAAGCCACCCTCCACCTCGACACCCATTTCACCTGTATTTCAGTTCTCCAGTTGCCAGGGCAGATTCTGTTTTCCTTTCCTACCTTTGGGGGTCCCCAAGGGCCAGAGATTCATTCTGTAGTCAGGATGACTCATTACTGGTTCCAAGGTAACCTCTTCTCTCCAGATTCAGAAGTAGCAACTGCTTAGCTCAGAATTCTTCCTGCCTTGAGCAATTTAGTTGTCACTAGCTGAAACCAAAAAGAGATTGGCAAATGGAGAGCAATTAACCTGTGGCCTCCTTTGTCTTCTTGGAAATTCAGTACTTGGATGAACTTAGATGGCAAAGGCAACATGGTATCCCTCCTAGGTTCTGATGTCACATTCTCCTGGGCAGTTAGTCAAGCACACCATCTGTCTAAAGTTCCTTTTCAAGGCTTTCATCCTCATAAGTACCACAAAACTGCTCCTTCGGGCCACTTCAACTAAATACCTCCATAAGTGGAAAATAAGGAATTCTGCGGTTCTATTCAGCTTGTAGACTACACAGAAATGTGAAGAAATGTGGCTTCGAAAAATGGTATAAAGATATAAAATCTAAAGGCTGTAATGAAATAGGTACTAAACTGAGGCTCAAGATGTGGCATATACTAAGTTTAACCTTGCACAAATGATGTATCTCTATAAAGCCAAATAAGTAAATTCCTTAGAATCCATCAACAAAACCTAATTCACTGTCGTAATTTGATGTCCAAAACTATATAGGGAACCCCAGATGGTTCACAAGCTTTCAAAATTTTGCAATCTTGTAATTAGCCATCTCTGAAATCTCTTCCCCTACTCTTACCTGCCATCGCCTCAAACCAGTTGCCTGATCAGAAGCTTAGGCAGCTGTGTCTAAGGAATACTAGAGCAGCTGCCTGGATCAGCAGACTGAAATGTGGGACCCTGCAGCTGGTCCCTGGCCTTCCACCTGAATACTGAACATGTCATCACAACTTCTACTTTTTAGTCTCTACTGGCCAACAGCCCATAAATAAGTCAAGTCTATACTTGCAAATTTCCAAAATCCTGGTAGGCAGCCTACTTCCCCACAAAACGGATCAAGATGTCATTCTGAACACTAGCTTCCATTTCCTCGAAATTTCCCACAAACATCTTTCACCAAAATGATGTAATTTTTCTATAAAATGAAATTAATACTAACTCAGAAGAAAGGCAACAGAAACAAAGAGTAATAGGCCACTTAGCGATACATAAAGAGATTCACAGATAAAGCTAATCCAATTGTGAGATGGGAGAGAAAGTGATAGTCTTATCTAAACAACAAAGGAATGGGAACTGTACATAGTAGAGTCCAGACTGTCTGAGGGCTTAATCCAGAAATGCATTTATCCATTCCTTACTTCAACAAATTCTTCTGCAAGGCACTACACTAGACATAATAAGGGATACAAAGGTTAATTAGATGTTTTTAATTATATTGAAATAGCAATTATTACAAAAAGAAGTGATAAGCACTATAATTTTTAAAGTATGGATAAATGTACCTATGATGGGAGAGAAAGTATCTTCAGATCAGGACATCTGAGAGAACTTTCAGAAAGATTTTATTTATTTGTTTGTTTGTTTGTTTATTGAGTCAGACTGTCACTCATCTCCCAGGCTGGAGGGCAGTGGCACACTCACAGCCACCCCAGCATTGACCTGCTGGGCTCCAGCAATCCTTCCACCTCAGCCTTCCAAGGAGCCAGAAGTACAGGCACATGCTACCATGACTGGCTAATGTTTTCTAATTTTTTGTAGAGACAAGGTCTTGCCAAGTTGCCCAGGCTAGTCTCAAGCCCGTGGGTTCACGCAATCCACTCGCCTCGGCCTCCCAAAGTGCTGGGATTATAGGCTGAGCCACTGAGCCCGGCTTTCAGAAAGGTTTTAAAGAACTAAGAATCAGAGAAAAACAGACTGTTGCCAAAATTTCATTGGCAAACAAAAATAGAGATGCAAACAGAAAAACACAAGCAAGTTCTTGCAACATTAATTCCATCTAGATTGAATCCAATCTATATGAAGGGAGGCAGCGGCAAGGAAACTAAAACAAGTTGGAAGACCTAGAAAATCAGCCCAGTTTTTCAAAGACACTAGAGAGTTTCTGAAGCATGAATGAGCAGAACAGCAACAGAACAGAATTGTGTTTCAGGAAAAATTAATCTGGCACAGGCCTCAGAGCCTCTTAGGAGTTGAAACTAGCAGCAGCTGCACCTCTGGAGATAACCAGAACAGATGGGTGAAAGGAAGAAGGCCTCAACTTGAATTGTACAAGTAGATACTGAAAAGAAGAGGCCCTTAATATGGTACTACACAGGACAAACTGGCACCAGCTGACAACCAGGCAGATGTAGAGGTGAGCAAGGAGGTGAGATTTCCAGCTAGAAGATGGTAAAGTCACTATGTTAGATAAGATGATGAATTCTACTTAGATTATTAAATATCTCCACATGAAGCAGTCCACCAAATACTCAAAAACTGTAACATAAAAGAGAAAGACATTATTAGCCAGGCATTTGCATACAGATGGTAACTCAAAGCATTCAAGAATGGATAAGATTACCAAGAAAGGGTACACTGATACAGAAGAGAGTCTAGGACAGCAAATAAACAAGCAAGCCTCCCTTCCCCCATGATATATTTGTGAAGGCCCATTAACCCTGAGAAGTCCTGGGCACTCTCACCCTGACATATTGAAAACACAAGTCAATTTCCAATCCTTACCAACTTCCAGAATGAGGGCCACTGATATATTGCCCAACTGCCCAGTGGTCCCCAGAGAGGGAGTCCTTCCATGGAAAGAGCTATACATCCTGAAGAGTTTGTGGGGTTAGGGTGAACAGGCAGTAATAATCAACAATGTCACATGGTACAAAAAGGCAGGAAAAGCCGGGCTCGGTGGCTCAGCCTGTAATCCCGCGCCTTTGGGAGGCTGAGGTAGGTGGATTGCCTGAGCCTGCGGGTTCGAGACCCGCCTGGGCAGTAAGACCTCATCTCTACAATAAATCAAAAAATCAGCTGCGCATGGTAGCACATGCCTGTAATTCCCGCTACTTGGAATTGGAAGGCTGAGGCGGAAGGATCGCCGGAGCCCAGCAGGTTGAGGCTGCGGTGACTGGGAGCGGCCACTGCACTCCAGTCTGGGCGACAGAGTGAGACTCCAACTCAAAAAAAAAAAAAAAAAAAAGAACGCAGGAAAGATGAGGAATGGGGAAAAGGCATTAGACTTAAGAAAGAACAAATCTGAAGAAAGAAATGGTGTCTTGAGACCCTTTATAATCCCCAAATATAGCACAATGCATAATACGTAGCAGGTGCACAAAAATGTTAATAAATGAAGCCTACTGGGGACACAAATACACACTGGTGAGAAGTAAGAATAGTAAAGCCAGAACTACAATAGGGCAAGCTACACATCTATGGTGCAAAATTTTAAAAAGCAAAATACTGCAAGTGCCAACCCTGCACTTGCAAGAATCAAGAGAGCCTTCTAGAATTTCTGTGCCTTACACATTTCATTTGTCCTAGCCTAGCCTCAGCCTATAGTATCAAAATCAAATCAAAGTTTTAGACCTGGGTAGTGAAGGAAACTCAAGAGGAAAATGTCAAAAGACAGGTTTAAAGCGAGAAAAGGTTGAGCCTATTCAGAAGCTTAAAGAAGATAATGAAAAGCAAAAGATGAGAAAAACAAGTGAGACAGCATAACTGATGGAATAAAGAAGAGGACAGGATTAAAATAAACCTCATCAAAATTAGAAAAATCAACAATTTACCTTACAAATCAGTGAGAAACACGAGGATTAGTCTATAAGTATTGATAAGACACTGAGAGAGGAGATAGCTAGAGAAAGGCTAGGCAAACAGACAGGGAGGGTCCTGCAATAACAATGTAGGAAATTCCCAGCAGGCCTCTCAGGGGGATATACTCCTATTGGAGCTGCCTGTGAGCCTCTCAAGCTACAGCTTAAGTACTCATTGCTGGGATAGAAAAACGACCAATCAGCTTGCTGCCAGGTACCAACCAATCAGCTCACCATTAGGCCCCTACCTCCTGCCAACTGGTTCTTAGTACTGACCAATCAGAACAGCTACTGTCAACCAATCAGCTCACAGCTAGTGCTAGCCAATCAGCTCAGTCTTAGGGCTAAATAAGCACCAGGTTTCAGTTCCAAATTGGCAACCCAGCTGGGTTCCCTCCCCCTGTGGGAGCTTTTCTGTCCTCTCAATAAATCCTGCTTTCTCACTTTCTAGCCCTCCATGTTCCTCATTACTTCTGGGCATAAGACAAGAACCCTGACCTGAAGAGCTGCAGAAGATCATCAGAGCTGAAGCTGTCCACCCTGGGGGCTGGCTTGCCAGTTGACTAAGAACTGGGAAAGCTGTGGAAAAGGCAAGACTCCGAAGATGAGACACTCCAGAGGTTAGGCTTGCTAGCCCACTGAATCAGCAACACTCTCAGGGTTTGGCTTGCCAGCCCATTACAGCCAACACTTCTGCGGCTAGGCTTACCAGCCCCTCAAGCTGATGGTCTCTGGGGCTCAGCTGGCCGACCTGTTGAAGATGATACTATCGAAGCCCAGGCTGACCTGAAAAATCCGTATCAACACTACTTAACACCATTTTTTTTTTTAATAGCAAAGAGATCCCTCCATAATATATTCTGAAATAAACTTAAATTTGAATAAAATTTAAATGTTCAAAAATGAGAGACAAAGAGGCAGAAGTACATAGAGAAAAAGAGCAAGGGAGGGAGAGAGGGAAAGGTAGGAGACAGGAAAGGACATCCAGAACAGCTGATTAAGGGGACTGGCAAATATTATTCCCCAAAACAAAACCAACAATAAAACTGGACAAAATTATCAAAACCACTTAAAGAGCTTAATATTGACCAAAAACATTATGAAAAATTGAGAGGCTCTGGTTCAAGAAAATCTACTGGAACTTGGTAAAAGAACAGTGGAAAAATGCGGTGATTTTTTTTTTCATAAGATTATAATTTTTTATTTTAAAGATGGGGGTACAATTCAGGGTTAAGTATATACATGTTCATTATGCAGTTACCCTTGCTGATGAGGTGTGCCTTCCCCCATCCCCAGCAGAATCCTACTACTGACAATCCTTTCCTTATAATATTACAATAATAGTTCAAAGTCCATCTATGAGTGAGAACATGTGATACTCAGTGTCTTTGTTTCTGTGATGGATCACTCAGCTTTTGGCTCCTATTGTCCCACACTTGCTCCCAATACCTTGGTGCAGAAGTCATACAAGGACAAGACAAGCTGTGAAGACAGGCAGCTCCAGTGCCAGAGTGAGCTAAATTTATTTGGAGAAGAACAAGGAGAATCCCATGCCCACAGGTATTGTCAAAAACAACTACTTGACAGGTTGAAAAGTAAAAAATAAAAAAAGAAAGGAAGAACTCAGCAGCCACACATTGCAAGAGAAATAGACTCCATGGAATTAATTAGTCTGGACACATCTTCCTAAACAAACAAAAAAGAACAACCAAGCTGGATGTGGTAGCTCATATGTATAATTCCAGAACTTTGGGAGGCCGAGGCAAGAGGATTGCTTAAGGCCAGGAATTCAACACCAGTCTGAGCAACATAGCGAGATCTCAACTCTACAAAAAAAATAAAAAATTAAAAATTAGCCAGGTATGGTGATGCATGCCTGTAGTCTAATCTACTTGGGAGGCTGAGGCCGGAGGATCTCTTAAGCCCAGGAGTTCAAGGCTACAGTAAGTTGTGATCATGCCACTGCACTTCAGCTGGGTGACAGAGTGAGACCCTGTTTCTAAAAAAGAAAAAAATAAAAAGAACCACCACCTCCAATTCTGGGGAGAAAGGAATCAGAATAAAGAATATATTATCAGCCGGGTTCGGTGGCTCAGCCTGTAATCCCGCGCCTTGGGAGGCTGAGGTGAGTGGATTGCCTGAGCCCGTGGGTTCGAGACCCACCTGGACAGGCGAGACCTCATCTCTACAATAAATAAAAAAATCAGCCAGGCGTGGTAGTGCGCACCTGTAGTTGCAGCTACTTGGAAGGCTGAGGTGGAAGGATCGCCAGAGCCCAGCAGGTTGAGGCTGCGGTGGCCGGGAGTGGCCACTGCACTCCAGTCTGGGCGACAGAGTGAGACTCCAACTCAAAAAAAAAAAAAAAAAGAATATATTATCAAAATGTCCAGTTTTCATAAGATATGAAAAGAAGCAGAAAAGTGTGACACACAGGTGGGAGTGAGGAGGAGCAGTTTAAGTAAAAACTGTCTCTGAAAGAGCCTAGATGTTTAACTTAGTTGACAAAGACTTCAAAGCAGCTATCATAAATATGTTCAAAGAACTAAAAGAAACTATTTTTAAAGAAAGTATGATGACAATGATTCATCAAATAGGAAATATCAATAAAGAGAAATTATCAAAAAAGAACCAAATGAAAATTCCAAGTTGAAAGATATAATAACTGAAATGAAAATTTCACTAGAGAAGCTCAACAGCAGAATTGAGCTAGCATAAGAAATAATTAACTTGAAGCTAACTCAATTAAGATTATCCAATCTGAAAAAAGGAAAAAAAAAGATGAAAAAAAAGTTTTAATCCCAAAATCAGGAATTGTAATAAGGAGTCTCACTCCATTTTTTTTGTTGTTGTTTTTTGATGTTTGACCATTGGCTTATTTAAGCCTCACCTCACCTTTTCCGTCTGAATCCACATTTGGACAAACTGTTAAGAAAGCCCACATGTGCTCCCATCTTTAGCCCCAGTAGGAAATTCAAATTTTGCAAATTCCCAGCCTATACATGGGACCTTCTCTCTAGTCACCTAGCCATCATAAAGTCATAACCCACTCCCTCCGTTTCACTCAAGCCAAGCAAGACTGGCTTGCACTAACCCTACCATCCTCAGAAGTCTCTTGGGTGAGTAATGTGTGTGGAGTGCTTTCAGCATAGACATCTCACTTATTAAGTGGAAGGGGGTTCATTCTACCTCCACAGGGTGCCAGAGAACAGGAATGAAAGAGGATGGGACATCTCAGCCAAGCACAGTGGCTCATGCCTGTAATCCAGCAGCTTGAAAGGCTAAGACAGAAGGATCACTTGAGCCAAGGAGTTGGTGATCGGCCTGGGAAACACAGTAAATTACCATCTTAATTTTTTTAATTTTTTACTTAAAAAAAAAAAAAGAGGGGACATTTCTACAGACCTTATGGAAATTTAATATATTATCAGGAAATACAAGAAACAACATTATGCCAACTATGATGAAATGAACAAATCCCTAGAAAGACACAAATGACTAAAACTGAATTAAGAAGAAATGGAAAATGTGAATAAACATATAACAAGTAAAGAGATTGAACTACTAATTTAAAATGTTCATATTGGAAGTCCTGACTCGAGCAATCAGAGAAGAGGAGGCAATCAGGGGTATCCAAATAGGAAAAGAGGAAGTCAAGTTATCTCTCTTTGCAGATGATATGATTGTGTACCTTGAAAACCCAAGAGAACCTGTCAAAAACCTCCTTACACTGATAAAGGCCTTTGGCAAAGTCTCAGGATATAAAATAAATGTGCAAAAGACAATCACATTTCTTTACACCAATAATAAACAAGCACAAACCCAAATAAAAACCACAATTCCATTCACAATAGCCATAAAAAATGAAATACCTTGGCATCTTCCTCACCAGAGATGTGAAAGACCTTTACAATGAAAACTACAAAACACAGCTCAAAGAAATCAAAGATGACACGAACAAGTGAAAAAATATCCCATGCTCATGGATTGGAAGAATCAACATTGTGAAGATGTCCATCTTACCTAAGGCAATCTACAAATTCAATGCAATACCCATCAAATTACCAGTAACATTCTTCTCAGACCTAGAAAAAACAACCCAGGAATTCATATGGAAACACAAGCGACCAAGAATAGCCAGAACAATCCTCAGCAAAAAAACAAAGCGGGTGGTATCACATTACCAGACTTCAAACTTTACTATAAAGCTACAATCATCAAAACAGTTTGGTATTGGTAGGAACAGGCATATAGATCAATGGAATAGAATTGAGATTCCAGAAGCAAAACATCAATTTCTCAACCAACTCATCTTTGACAAAGCCTCCACCACCTACCACTGGGGAGAGGAGAACCTATTCAGTAAATGGTGCTGGGGAAACTGGCTGACCACATGCAGAAGATTGAAACAGGACCCCTATCTATCCCCATACACAAAAATTAACTCTAAATGGATCAAAGACTTAAATGTAAAACCTCAAACCATAAGAACCTTAGAAAATGAAGGACATACCCTCATGGAAATTGGAACTGGCATCCATTTCCTGAACAAAACCCGAAACCCGCAGATCATAAGAGAGAAGATAGACAAGTGGGAATTTATTAAACTGACAAGCTTCTGCAAAGCCAAAGAAACCATCAAGGGAGCAAGGAGATAGCCTACAGACTGGGAAAAAGTATTTGCCAACTCCAGGTCTGACAAAGGCTTAACATCTTGGATCTACAAGGAACTCAAACGTGCTGAAAAGAAAAAAACAAACAACCCCATTATAAAATGGGCAAAAGATATGAACAGATACTTCACAAAGGAAGACATCCGAGCAGCCAACAAACACATGAAGAAATGTTCAGCCTCACTAATCATCAGGGAGATGCAAATCAAAACCACACTGACATAACACCTAACCCCAGTCAGAATGGCAGTTATCAATAACTCAAAAAACAACAGTTGCTGGAGAGGGTGTGGCGAAAAGGGAACACTTCTACACTGTTGGTGGGAGTGTAAACTAGTGCAACCTCTGTGGAAAGCAGTGTGGCGATTCCTAAAAGCTCTAAATATCAACCTCCCATATGACCTTGCAATCCCCCTACTGGGAATATACCCTGAAGAACTCAAACCACTCTATCAAAAAGATACCTGCACACGAATGTTTATCGCAGCATTGTTCACAACAGCAAGAACCTGGAAGCAAGCATGCTGTCCATCAAAGAGAACTGGATTTAAAAAATGTAGTACATATGTACAATGGAATACTATGCAGCCATAAAAAAGAACATAATCATGAATTTCACAGCAACCTGGATGGAACTAGAGTCTATAATACTGAGTGACCTCTCACAGAAACAAAGATCTGAGTATCACATGTTCTCACTCATATAGTGGACCTTGAACATCCAATGTAATACTATAAGAAAACGACTGACAGTGGTGGGAAACTATGGGGGGAGGAAGGGAGATGGGATTAACGGTAGTAAATATCTGTCTGGGGATGGGGAGACACCTCTTATCATCAAGGGTGCCTGAACGAAGCATATTTGTATACTTTCCCTTAACTGTACCCCATAATATCATAATAAAAAATATTGATTATTAAATAAATAAATAAATAAAATTTTCCAATAAACAAAAGCCCAGGCTCAAATGGCTTCACTGGTGAATTCTACCAAACACTGAAAATAATAATAATAATAATACCAGTCCCTTAAAACTCTTCCAGAAAATGGAGAGAACTCATTCTGTGAGGACAGTAGTCCACTGATACCAAAGCCAGAGAAAGCCATCACAACAATAAAAGTTAAAGTTGTTTTAAACATATAAGATAGTTCAGATTTTTTAAGTTTCTTCTTGGATCAGCATTGTTAATTTGTATTTCTATAGGAAAGTGTTGATTTCATGGTGGGAGCCGAATGTTGTTCAAAATATCCTCTTGAATTTTCTTAATATTTAGAATAATGCTGTCCTTTCTACAATAAGGAAAATCTTCTATATCTGTGATACCCAATATGGCAGCCATTAGCCATGTCTTTTGAGCTGTTGTAAGGTATGTACAATTGAATGTCAAGTTTGAAACTTTTGTATTTTATATTTATTCACATAAGATAGTCTCTCAGGTATTAGAATTGTAGATTGGCAGTTATTGTCTCTCAGTACTTTAAGATATCATTCCATTGTCTTATGGTCTCTATTGTTTCATTGAGAAGTCAACTGTTAACCTAATTGTTGATTATTTTTAAGTATGCTGTTCTTTCTCCCAGCCCATGGCAACTTTTGAAATTTTTCTGTCTTTGGTTTTCTGTATATTTACTACATCATACCAAAGTATGCATTTCTTTTTATCCTGCTTGGTGTCGTTAAGGGTTCCTGAATCTGTTGCTTAATAATTTTCATCAGTTTTAGAAAGTTTCCAGTCATTGTCTTTTCAAAGATCACTCCTGCCCATTCTCTCTCAGTTCTTTACCTGGGATTTCAATTACACACTTTTGATCTCAATGTCTCTACGTCTCTAAATTTCTTCAGTATTTTCCATCTTTTTTTCCTCTGAATTTTTTCACTTCACGAATTCTCTCTTTAGCTCTAGCTAATCTTCTGTTAAACCTCTCCATTAAACTCTCAATTTCAGTTATTATGTCTTCAAGTCTAGAATTTTCATTTCTTTTTTTGTTGTTGTTGTTAAGTTTCAAATTCTCTACTAAAAATGTTGAATCTTGTCTTTTATCTCTTTGAACAAGGTAAGCATATCTATATTTAAGTCTGTCCCCAAAAAAGTCAATAGCCAAAGTCCCTATAAAATGAATACTACTTCAATCTCTTTTCAGGGTTTAAAAATATTCAAAGTGGAGCTACAGTCCCTGTGAGGATCTCTCTACATCCAATTCACTCCTACTTCTAGGTTGTAGCTCTTCAGGGTACCAATCCCAAATAACAGTGATTTACCAGAAGCACTCACACCCCAATTTAGCAGGGCTGGAATTCCAAACTCAATTCTTCTAGCCCTAATAAGCAATCAATGCACTGCTCAGTTTTTCAGCTAACCCCTCTAAAAACCAGCAACTATCTGTTGAAGAAAAAGTCTCAAATACTAGCATTGCCTCTCTAAGCCTTTATTTTTCCCAAATATTCACCCTCTTATTAGTTCCCAACTACCTTCAAGCAGATTTTTTTTGAGAGAGAAGGCTTTGCTTAATTGGCTTTTCTAGTTATTGTCTGAAAAAAGATTGGTTTCCAATTATTTTCTATTTCAACTGAGAGTTAAATTGCCAACTTTACTCTTAACTCTCTCTCTCAGTCAATGCCTTAAAATAACAAATCTCTCCTACACAAACTCATTCTTCTCCCTGACAAAACTTTTCCACATCTGTATCTATTCTCTCTTTTCTTCTTGTTTTAGAGGCAAAAAAAATGTCTTCACATGTTTACAACCTAACTTCCTCAATGTGTGTTCTTTGCCCTAGTTCTACTCTAGAACTTTACCATACCCATATTCTCTCCATAAGTGCACTGCCAACAGCATACAACCAAACTAAAGGCCAGACTCTGTCCCCCTTCTGCCCACTTCAAGTTACCAGACATTCCTTTTCTCTCGTTCTCCTCATTAACAAAGTTTTAAAATGTGGCCTAGACTCACAACTTCTATTTCCCAATTACATATTCTTTTATCCTTTTTGGAATATGACTTTTGTTCTCACCCTTACAATGAAATAAAGGCTTCAGTATTCCTAGGGTGGAAATCCTCATTACTTACATAATGGCATACTCTCAGTTTGTTTTTTTGTATAGGATACCACTAACTAGCCCTTTGGACTACAAATTCTTTACTCTTGACTTCTGGCATACCACATTCTCCTGGTTCTTCTATCTCTCTCTGCAATTCTCATATTTCCTTGCTAACTTCTCTCTTTCACTTATCTCTTTAAAGTTTATACCATTTACAAGATTATATTCTTAAGCCTCATCTCACTTCTCTTTCAAAGAGTTTTACATCTACATCTTTAGCCCTGCTCTCCTAAATTCTTTAACTTTCCAACATCTTGCTGAGAATCTTGGCAAGCACTTCAAATGCAACAAGTTTCTAAATCAGCTTATTATTCTCTTCAAACTAAATGTTCCACCTGCAAACTACATCCAGACTAATGACATCATTATCATCCCTAGACAGCAACTGAGTCACCTAATGTCTTTTTTTCCATTAATACTCTATTACTGAGTTCTGTGTATTCTACCTTCAAAATGTGTCCTAAATAGATTCCTTCCTTTCCACCTAGATTAGCACTATCTTAACTCAGGTTGTTACAGTGTATGTACCATTAAAGATGACAGTAGTTTCTTAGCAGGTCTCTCAACCACTAATCTTCAATCCCCGTTTCACCAACAACACAAAAGACATTTTATGAAGTGCCTTTTCAAAGCCCTTCAGAGTTCCTAACTGCAATTTTGTAACCTAATCTACCTTTCCAGTCTTACCTCTCAATACAAGTTTTCCAATGTCATACCAGGTGAATCCTTGATAAAAACATTAACCTGGAAAAGCCCATGATTAGCATCAAAGCTTTAAAAATGACTTAAAAATAAACAACTATAAACTCTGGAAAAAACATCAAAAACAACTACCTGTAGATTCTTAAGAGTAAGCAAATAGAGGCAGATTGTTGGGTGACGTAGAAATCTAGAGAAGAAACTGGTACTGGGGTGAGTTTCATGTGATTTTATGAGGGTTTTTTTGAGGGGGAGAGGAGTAGAAGTTTTGCCCCAAGGGCAGGTCACCATCACAGGAGTGGTATAGTGCAGGCAACTAAAATTTCAATAGAATTGCACAGGCTGCCTGGCAAAAAGAAAAGGGAAAAGCCTAGGCAACCACAGATGGCTGCAAGTGGCAATCTAAAAGAGAGAGCTGAAGAAGAAAATTCCCTAATTCTTATGAACATGGTACAAGTCTCAGGCTGACCCCTTAACTGTGTAAGACAGCATTATAAAAGCTGAAAAATTTGAACTGAGATATGAGCCATTTCCTACAGGAGGCAAGACTTATAGTCTGAGCCTAGCAGGGTCTGAAGCTAATTGCTGGTGAAATAAAAAACATCAAGATTCTTCAGAGAAATTTAACAGAATTCAGAGTCTACACAAGCTAATAAAAATAATATCAAGACATAATGCAAAATTATTTAACATACAAAGAACCCAGAAAATGTAACCCATTCTACAGGGAAAAAATAATTAGAATGTCCTAACCTCAAAATGACTCAAGTTAGAATTATCAGACAAAAACTATAAGTCATGCTCACTGAGGTAAAGAAAAAGACACTCAGTGGGCAACCCCTTCAGGTTCCCTCTCACTGTGGGAGCTTTTCTGTCCTCTCAAAAATTCTGCTTTCTAAAAAATAAAAAAAACCACTCAAAATGACTAAAAAGATTAGAAATCTCAACAGAGAAATAAAAATGTACTTTAAAGCTGAGCACAGTGGCTCATGCCTATAATCCCAGCATTCTGGATAGCCAGGGCAGGAGGATCACTTGAGCCCAAGAGTTCAAGACATGTTCTAGGTAACATATGTTCATAGAACAGCTTATGTTCTAGGCAACATAGTGAGACCTTGTCTTTACACAAAAAAAAAAAAATCAAAAAATTAGCCAGCTGTGATGGCACACACCTGTAGTCCCAATTACTCCGGAGTTGAGGTGGTAGGATCGTCTGAGTACAGGAGGTCATGGCTGCAGTGAGCTATGAGGGTGCCACTGCATTCCAATCTGGACAACAGAGAAAGAAACCGGCTCAAAAAAAAAACTATATAGAAGGATGTGCATAGGTTAGATATAAATATTTTGCCATTTTAATATAAAGAACTTGAGCATCCACAGACTTTGGTATTTGTGGGGGTCCTGGAACCAATACCCTGTGGTTCAGCTATACTTGAAAATTCCTAAGAGAGTAAATTCTAAGTGTTCTCACCACAAAAAATAAGTATGTAAGGTAATAAATGTTAATTAGCTTGACTTAGTCATTACACAATGTGTGTGTGTGTGTGTGTGTGTGTGTGTGTGTGTGTGTATCAAAACATCACACTGTGCACCATAAGTATATATATCTGTATCTATTCATTTAAAACAAATAAATAAATAACAACATACTAGAGGGTAGTGGGTGGAGGGAACAGGGACAACACACTAACCTAAGTAACTTTTGAGTACAGTATTTAACCAAACTCTAAGGTTAAAGACAAAAAAGAAGTGTAATTAAAGATTAAACTCTAGTTATTAGGATTTTTTGCAGAGAAGTATGAGTTAACAATTCTAAAACTACTTTCTATATGTTCTAGAATTGAACAAATAAGTACAAACTTGTGGATAATAGAAATCAGACATAACAATGTTAGAGAAATAAATTACAAATACAGAAAAGTGGAAGAACATCTGAGCCTAGGAGGTCGAGGCTGCTGCAGTAAACCATGATCATGCCACTGCACTCCAGTCTGGGCAACACAGTAATACCCTGACTCAAAAAAAATCCAAAAGAAAAAGGAAAGACAAGTGGAAAGGCTAGAATTAAAATGGAATTAGAGATACTGGCATTATGCAATTGTTTATAATATAGAAAGACAAAAAAAGACACATCTATATACACATACACGTATGCAAGTATATAAAAGTATATTTCTACATTCTCTAGCTCTGTCTGCTGAAAGGGCCTAGAATCAAAAACATTCGAGTAGCAATAAGTGTATCTAGCATATCTAGATCTCAGATTCTAAATACCATTCACCACTAAAAGGGACCAGGGCTCTAGAAAAATAGCCAATTCTGAGACTAGGGTAGGAAAGTAGGAGCCTAGAAGAGGAGTTGGCAAACTATGACCCACAGGCCAAATCTAGTCAGCCACCTGTTTTTGTAAATAAATTTTTTCTGGAACACAGTCATGCTCATTAGTTTACAAAATTATCTATGGCTGCTTCTGTGCTACAAGGGCAGAGTTAAATAGCTGCAGCAGAGACTGTATGGTCCACAAAGCTGAAAATATTTACTATCTGGCCACTTACAGAAAAAGTTTGCCAAGCCCTGGCCTAGAATATCTTGTTGTTCCAGAAAGTAAGAAAATGCTCGAAAAATGATGAGGACATGTCAAACATTCACAGGAGCCAGTTGAAAAGGATACTACTGGCCAAATATATGAAAACTTAAGTATCAAAAATTTTTAATGTTAGTATATTATAATCCACTAAATAAAATATGAACATATAAGTTCCTACTGGTAAAAGTACAAAAATTAATAAATAAGTGAAATGGAAGCTCTTCCTTACAGTAGTATCCCAACTAATAAATCTAGAAAAAAAGACGCAATTAGAAAATGACCAGTTAATGAAATGATTAGTTATGAAAATGATTAGTTAATGAAATTAACTAATTTCACCAATGGATGCTAAAACAAGTGAGTGAAAGCTTGAAGAGTAACAATATTAAATAGTCTCAAAGATATTCAGAATATATAAAAAATTTTATTTATGAAAGTATGTATTCTTACATGTTTAAACTTCAATTACCTTCAAAGTACTCTCTGTTTGATGCAATAACCTATCAAAATGCTTTTTCCACTGCTCAAAACAGTTTTTGGTTTTTGTTGTTTTTGTTTTTTGTTACAGAGTCAGAGTCTCACTCTTTTGTTCAGCTGGAGCGCAGTGGCACACTGCTCACGGCCACCACAGCCTCAACCTGCTGGGCTCAGGCAATCCTTCCATCTCAACCTTCCAAGTAGCTGGAGCTACAGGTGTGCATTACCACCTTCAGCTAATTTTTTGATTTATTGTAGAGACAAGGTCTCACCAAGTTGCCCAGGTTGGTCTTGAACCCCTGGATTCAGGCAATCCTCTGGCCTCCACCTCCCAAAGTGCTAGGATTACAAGCATGAGCCACTACACCCAGCTAACAGTTTTTGAATTCAACAATTTTGATGTCTTTTAACGCTTCTGTCATTTTTTGTTTCACTTCTTCCACATTGACAAAACTTTTCCCTTTGAGGACTTTCTTCATTTAGGGATACAAAAAAATTCACTTGGAGCAAGACTGGATAAATAGGGAAGGTGAGGCATGGGGATCATATTGTTTTTGGTCAAAAACTGCTGAACACTTACTGCAGTGTGGGCAGGTACATTGTCATGGTGGAAGAACAGTCACCTGTTTGCTGCAACTTGAAATGTTTCTTCTGCAAATTGTGATGCAACCGTCTCAAAACTTCCAAATAAAACCTTTGGTTGACCATTTGATCCAGAGGAATAATTTTTGAGTGTCTTACAAAGGACCTGCCTTCCAAAAAAATTTCTGAATTTTTCTGGGGCCCCCTCATACAAAGAAGGAAAATCATATCTTAACAGTAGAGAGATCTGGAAGAACCACCTTAATTAAATGATCAAAGTAAGTATCTGTAATGGGACAAATCAATATCATATGCCTTCTGTCTGATATAATGCACTAAGAAAAACATGTCACTTTCAAAACATCAGTAAACACCAGCAAACCTTCAAACATCAGGGTTTGACTGTCCCCTCCAAAATTCATGTTGAAATTTAATTGCCATTATGATGGTATTAAGAGGTGGGATCACAAGAAGTGCTTTGGCCATGAAGGCTCGACCCTCATGAATGAATTAATGCTGTTATTACAGGAATTGGTTCCTAATAAAAAGCAAGTTGGTCTTCTCTGCTCTTGCTCTCTCGTGTTCACTTTCCCTTATGCCTGCTGCCAGAGATGATGCAGCATGAATGCTCTTGCCAGATGTCAGCCCCTTAATATTGGACTTTGCAGCCTCCAGAACTGTGAGAAGGAAATTACTTTTCTTTATAAATAAGTCAGTGGCGTTCTGTTACAGCAACAGAAAATGGACTAAGACAATCAGTCAAACCTAAATTGAGGAACCTGCTACAAAACTAGCCCTGTTGCATATCTGGTCTGTAATCTTCAAAAATGTTAAAGTCATGAAAAGACAATCTGTTCCAGATTAAAGGAGACTAAAGACATATGTCACTCATGATCCAGAATTTTCTTTTCATAAAAAGAACATGAGTGAAAAATATGAATATCTATAGATTAGTCAATGGTATTATATCAATGTTAATTCCCTGACTTTGGTAACTATACAATGGTTAAAAAGAGGAGGCTTTCTGAGTGTCTGCAATTTATACTTAAACAGCTCAAAAAAAGGGGGGTGGCAAGTGGGGAAGGATATTAAAGCAAATGCAGTAAAATGTTAACACTGGGGAACCTTGTGAAGAGTATAAAGTGATTATTTGATTCATTTTTGCATCTTTCTGTAGGTCTGAAACTACATGTTTTTCAAAAGAATCCAAGTCTTTAGTTACAGAATCATCTATTTTAGTGAATTACCTTTTTCTTATGCTAAAGAATATTTCCAACAACTGACAATATAACATTTTTAACACTCTCCCTAATATGGAATACAAATGACGCACTAAATAAAAGAAGTTCAAATAATCAATTAAAGGATATGTGGGCTACAAGATCATTCCATCCTGTTTCATATGAGCCAAACAGATTTATTAGCTGCAAGCTCAAATAAAATGACCTCAAATGAGAGTTATGTCAGTAAAAACACTGCCTCTTAACAGGTCAGAAGTGACTTTGCTCACTTATATTTTACAAAATATTTTGAGGATTTAAAAGATTAAATGTCCTGAAAGGGACAACAGCCCAGCACTTTTTGCAAACACAGCTGTTGGTTAAAGCTCTTGAGAAAAGAAAAGTTCTGGAATAGAAATCAATTGTAGGAAGAGATAATGGTTTTTAAATATTCAGCAAATTTTGGAATATTTTATTATTAATCTAACAGCTGACTTGTTTCTAAACATATGCTTCATCACTATATGCTAGGCCCTCTTCAGGCCATGAGCACAGAGCAATAAACTTAACCGACAAGATCCCTACTCTCATGACACTTACAATCTAGGGGGAGTAGATGGTCAGTAAACAAGTAGACAGCCAATGAAACAGAGTGACAACAGGTTGGGGAAAGAGGGTACTACTTTAGTTCCAGTGATTAGGAAAAGCCTCTATTGAGGAAGTAATACTGGAGCTAAGGCTTCCATTTGAAGATCTCAGAGGAAAGTCTTCTAGGCAGAGGGTACAACAAATGTAAAGACAACAAAGGATGAACAATCTCAGCATGATCAAAGAGCTGAACCAAACAAACCAAAAAGCCTCACTGCTCTATGTACAGTAGAAAATAGCAATTATGACTATGAGTAAAAATGCTCATAGCGTATAGTGAGAAATATAAATGATGTCAGGGATTTCTTTAAAATATTTCAGCAAGGAAAAGATAAATTAAAAAGAAATACATATGACAAATGTGCAGAAATTATTAAATTTAGGTGGTGAATAAATAGGAGTCGATGTACTATTCTCTCTGCTCTTACATGTTTGATATTTTCATAAAATTTTTTAGAAATTCCCCATAACAGAAGTTTAATGTCAAAATTGACAATACCGTATACCATCTTAATCTTACTTTAACACCCCAGCTTAGCTCTTGCCTCTTCAGGTCTTTTTTCTAATGACCTCACTTGAGATATAAACAAAAGATTTAAGGATAGGTATATACTGGGTAGGTCCTATACTCTATGGGTGAATCTAGTTTACATGAAGCTAATCTATCTAAGGCAAGATTAGAATCTAGAGAGTATTAAGAGAACATAAAATAAACAACCATATACTGATAAAGAACAAATCATTCTTTCTGAGAATTGCCTGAACTAAGGACCATCCTCCCAATTCCATGGAGACTACTCTGGCAAAGACCTTCTAATTGTGAAATCCCACTGTCAATGTTCAGTCTTGATCTTACTTGACCTTGCTGTAGCACTTGACACAGTTGAACATTCCCTCCCTTCTTGAATGTTCCTCTCTACTTCCTTGGCAAATGCGAGAACAGTACTAAAGATGCCCATGCTTCTTCTTTTTAAGGATAAGCGTCATATCCACAGCCCCTCCTGAGAGACAGCAAACAACTTTTGTCCCAGATGTCCAATTCTAAAAAAACCAGGAATGAGTCCCTCCTGGGACCCAACAATCTATAATATGTAGAATGGTTTGAAAACGGTGCGTCAGAAACTTCTGTTTCTGGTAACCTAATGGAATCAATATTCTGAAAAACTCTGATACCAAATTATTACAAATGCTAAACAAAATATTACTAACTTCTTTTAAAATGCACAGTTGCGGCCAGGCTCGGTGGCTCAGCCTGTAATCCCGCGCCTTGGGAGGCTGAAGTGAGTGAATTGCCTAAGCCTGTGGGTTCGAGACCCGCCTGGGCAACTTGGCAAGACCTTATCTCTACAATAAATCAAAAAAATTAGCCAGGCGTGGTAGTGTGCACCTGTAGTTCCAGTCACTCGGAAGGCTGAGGTGGAAGGATCACCGGAGCCCAGCAGGTCGAGGCTGCGGTGGCCGGGAGCAGCCACTGCACTCCAATCTGGGTGACAGAGTGAGACTCCAACTCAAAAAAAAAAAAAAGAATGCACAGTTGCACTCTCAAGAAAGAAAATAAAATCCCAAGGAGCTAAAAATCACGTGAGAGCTAGAACCATAATAAGTAGGAGCTAAGGCTACAGAGACCCTGGGAGCATTTTCTGGTGTCAATGCCAAGAATGTTTTAAAGCTGGGGTGGGGGGGCAGGAGACGTGGCTTTGACCATATGAAAAGTAGAAAAGTGGGAGTGAGCACCCCTGCAAAAACTCAGACCCTTGAAAGGCAACAATCTCAGTGACAAGACAGGTTGGGAAAAATACAAATGCTGGCAAAGAAAAAAAAATCAAGAAATAATGTCTGTTTTGACTTGGGACACAGGAAAGTTTCCTCTGAAGAGTTATAACCCAGGCGTGCATTCATACAGTATAGTTTAGCTACCTAACCCAAAGCATAGAATCTAACTAAAAGTGATTCTAGATTGGTAGTGTCCTAGGGTGCTGGCTAAACCAAAAAATCCTTTCAGAATTATTTGCTTCAGAGTATGCCCAGAGTCAAATGCCTGCTAAGGTGTTTACAAAACACATGGAGAACAGAGCCATCATGACTGAGAGTCAGACAAAAAAACAGCAAAATGTGGTGTAAACTATTTTCAGGTCTTAAAAAAGACAAAATACAGAATATTTTTAAACTATGTATATGAAGAAATAAAAGAAAAATAAGCACAAATGAAAGAAATGATAAAAGACAAATGTTAAAAAAATTAAGTAGAACTTTTAAAAGAGTAATGTTGGTGAGTAACTTTAAAAGTAAATATACTAGTAGTGGACTATCATTTGCCTCTGGTGTTTTTAAAAGTTAGATAGTTAAAAGTAAAAGTACAATATTGTCTGATATCGTTCTCAATGTATGTGTAGGAGATAGTTAAGGCAACTAACTATAAACCAGAGAGGATAAAGGGGCCTAAATAGTGGTAAGGTTCCTATGTTCTACCTAAAGTGATAAGATGTTAGTATTAATGGACAATGACATAGTAAAGATATCAATTCTTCCCAAATTGATCTATAAATCCAACACAATTCTTACCAAAGCTGCAAGACCTTTTTGTACGTATAGATAAGGTTATCTTAAAATGTATACGGAAATGCAAAAGAACTAGAATAACTAAATTAATGAACAAAAAAAAGAATAAAGTTGGAGAAATCACACTACCCGATTTTAAGCTATAAAGCTATAGAGATCAAGACAGTGTGATATTTTCAGAGGGACAGAAACCTAGACCAATGAAACAACAGAGAGATTCCAGAAATAGTCCCATACAAATATGCCAATTGATTTGAGACAGAGGTACAAAAGCAATTCAAGTGCGAAAAGCCAGACTTTCAACAAATGGTGCTAGAACAATTGGACATCAATACACACACACACACACACACAAAACCCTTGACCTAAGACTCACACCATATATATATATATATAAATTAACTTAGAATGGATCCCATATCTAATATAAAACTACAAAACTTTTTTAGAAGAAAACATAAGAGAAAAAGCTTTATGACCCAGAATTACATAAAGAGTTCTTAGTCATGTCATGAAAAGCATGATCCATAAAGAAAAAATCATATCAACTGCAATTTTTTTCATTTCTAGAACCTAGTCATTGACATACCTGGATGACAACTTCAGACATTCTTACCTAACAATGTTGACCATTAGAGTTATTTTAAGAAGACAAAAAAAAAAAAAAAAGAATCTGAGTTCTCTGGGAAGCGGTGGCTCATGCCTGTAATCATGCATTTTGGAAGGCTGAGAAAGGAGGATTGCTTGAGCCCGGGAGTTCAAGACCAGCCTAGGCAACATAGCAAGACCTAGTCATTAAAAGAAAAAGAAACAAAAAATTAGCTAGCCATGGTGGTGCATGCCTGTAGTCCCAGCTACTCAGGAGACGGAGGCAGAAGGATCACTTGAGCCCAAAAGGTCAAAGCTGTGGTGAGCCGTGGTCATGCCACTGCACTCCAGAAACAAAATGAGATCCCAACTATTTACCTACCATCTATCATTTAGGATCTGTGTGAAGACCTCTAGGAAATTAAATTTAGCTGTTGTAGACCCTCCAGGTCAATTCTGGGACTGCTGGCCTCAATCAAGTGTTACTGACAAAGAAAAAAGGCTATCTCATGTATTATAACAAGAATGATGCCATATCATCTTGAACACTATTCCCAAATCTTCCCTGACTTGTTCATTATTATAATTCTTGGTGGGACTTAGGTTTCTATACTTTTTAAGTTTTAAAAGTTATACTAAAAATGTAATTAAGAGACTTAAACTGTAAAATATTTTATTTCTGCAATCCCAAAGCCTAGCAGAGTGTCTGCTGAATAATAGCTCAATAAAGTTCGTTGAAAAATTCCACCATTCCCAAGGAAAAAGGAAATGCTGAATTTAAGAGACTGAGTTATGAAACTCACAAAACCTTTGTCACCTCAACCCACTTGCACATCCTATCAATCTGTTCCCATTATTTTCCCTCTATACTCTCAAAGCTGTTACAATCTCTCTGTCATTGTTCTAGTACTGGTCCATATTACCTTCCCTAAACTAATACCTAAAAGCTTCTCCTGCTTCAAGCTCCCACGTCCTTCATATATAGTCCTGATTCCCACAGCCAATTTACCCTTCCTAATGTGTGGCTCTATGTCACCATGCTACTCAAAATTCATGCCAGGATGTATTGAGTTCCTACAATGGACCGGGTACAATGTTTGGTCCTAACAAATACATTGAAAAAGAAGCAAAAGAGACCAGTCCTTCTCTCGTGACCACCTACTGTCTAGGGTGGAAGAAAGACATTAATCAACAATTATACAAATTGATGTGTAACTGCAAACTGAATTTCTATTCTGGAGTTGGAGGGTATACAACACATTCAATGTGGCTATAGCTTAGAGAACAAAGGGAGAAGTAAGGAAGGATTAGGCTGGAGAGAAAAGCAGGGCCCATACAATGCCAGCGCTTCCAGGATATATTAAGAAATTTGGTTTTTTAACTTATAAATAATGGGGAGGTACTGAAGTGTTTCAGGAGGGCTACATGATCAGATTCACATTCCAATAAAATCCCTCTAGCTTCAGGGTAGGGATAGGAGGACTAGAATAAATGGCCTCCCAGTTAGAAGGCTATCTGAGTAATCCATGTTTTTTTTTAAAAAGTTGGTATTTGGCCAGGCGAGGTGGCTCATGTCTGTAATTCTAGCACTTTGGAAGGCTGAGACAGGAGAATTGCTTGAGTGTGAAATTTCAAGACCAGCCTAAGTGAGACCTTGTCTCTATAAAAATAAAAAATAAAAATAAAAAACCAGTTACTAAGGAGGCTGAGGCAGAAGGATTGCTTAAGTCTAGGAGGTCAAGACTACAGTGAGCCATGACACTGCCACTGCACTCAAGACTGAGAAACAGAGTGAGACCTCGACTCAAAACAAAAAAAGGTAGTATTGAGACCAAGAAATTTTATTCAAGAAATATTTAGGGCTGGGCTCAGTGGCTCAGCCTGTAATCCTAGCACTTTGGGAGGCTGAGGCGAGTAGACTGCCTAAGCCCACAAGTTTGAGACCAGTCCAGGCAACTTGGCGAGACCTCGTCTCTCCAATAAATCAAAAATTAGCTGGGCGTGGTAGCGTGCGTCTGTAGTTCCAGCTACTTGGAAGGCTGAGGTGGAAGAATCCTTGGAGCCTGGCAGGTCAATGCTGCGGTGGCCATGAGTGTGCCACTGCTCTTCAGTCTGGGCAACAGAGTGAGACACCAACTCAAAAAAAAAAAAGAAATATTTAGGAGGCCAAACCAACATAACATGGTGATTAAGTAGTCATGAAGGGTGAGGGAAAGGTGAGCAAAGATAACTTCATGTTTTGTGGCTTATACAATTGGATGGATGGGAATTAAACTTGCCAGGACAGGTTATTGAATTAGGGTAGAAGGATAGAGATCATCAACCCAGAATTGGACATGCTGAGTTTGAGGTGACTGCAAAGCAAGAAATGATATCAAACAGGCAGCTGGGCTGGGGTCAAATTTGGGAGTCACCAGAGAACAAATCATAACTGAAGTAACTTCAGTTGTGAACACAGATGAAATCAACCTGGAAGAGAATATGGAGAAAAAGAGAAGGGGCCTAGAACTGAAATTTAAAGAGTCTGAAAGTTTGCTCGCCAGGGAGAAGAAAATGGAAATTGCAAAGACAAAGAAGGAATGCCTACTCAGAATGAAATAAAAGAGAAAACTCAGAAGAGCATGATGGCAAGAAAATCAAGGTTTCAAGAAGGTAGTGAGCAATAAAATCATATGCTGCTAAGAGAAATGAAATAAAGAACTAAGTGTTAATTAGACTTATTAGCAGCATGATGTTACAGGGAGCTTAGTGAGAACTGTGTTGGTGAAGCAATGGGGATAACAACTAAAGAGAAATAAACTGAGGCTGGGAGGATTTGGAGTTAGTTCAGTTGATTCTTCTATGAAATGTGGTAGTGAAGAAGAAGAAGTGGAAGCAAAAGACAGAGTTTGTATTTGTCATTGTTGCTGATGTTACCGTTTTTATGAAAGAAAAAACTTGAGCATGTTAACACTAAAAGGAAGAAAAAATTTGAGCATGTTAACCCTCAAGCTCCGTGCACATTTCACACAGTTCACTCACACTCCACTCTAACCTCACTTTTAAAAATTTTACCCATTAAAGAACAGAACAAATTCCATATCCTCTCCCCTCCGTGAGTCTTACCCAATTTCTCCGGGTCTTGGTATCCATTCTCCGTAATCCCAAGCATGTCTTGTTTTTTATCTATTGAGCATGTTAACACTAAAAGGAAGAAAGAGCTGAGGAAGTGGGGCCAAGTATAACATGCAGCTTCTATGAGGCCAGGAGGGGAGACTGGGAACGGTACATTTTGGTTAGTACTCCCCCAGCATGTACAGTGCTCAAGCCCCGTACACATTTTCACACAGTTCACTCACCCTCCACCCTAACTTCACTTTTAAAATTTTTACCCATTAAAGAACAGAACAAATTCCATATCCTCTCCCCTCTGTGGGTCTTACCCAATTTCTCTGGGTCTTGGGATCCATTCTCTGTAATCCCAAGCATGTCTTGTTTTTCACCTATTTGACCACATTATCCTTGATAGCAGGTTCCACGGAATACACACTGGGAAATGAACACTCTCATTCCTGTCTAGCTCCAGTCCTCCTCCCTCAATACAGCCTTCCTAACCACCACAGAGCAAAGTAATACTTTACCTTGAAAGGTCCTGAACAATTTCACTATTTAGCACATGAAGTGTTGAAGGTACTAGTATGTAAATTTCAAGAGTATAAGGCCATATCTGTCCTGCTCACCACTGTGCCCCCAGTGCTTAGAAGGGCTGGCACACAACAGGCACCCAAGAAATGTTTACTGAATAAAGTCATTAAAAGAGAGGCCCCGCTTCTCTTCAACAACTGCACATTACTTAGAAGTAGGGATCATGTCTTATGACTTTTTCTACATAGTCCCCTACAGAGTATACATCTAATAATTTTTTTTTTTTTTTTGAGTTGGAGTCTCACTCCGTCACCCAGGCTGGAGTGCAGTGGCATGTTCACAGCCACCCCAGCGTCGAACTGCTGGGCTCCGGCAATCCTTCCGCCTCAGTCTTCCAAGTAGCCAGAACTACAGGCATGCACCACCATGCACAGCTGACTTTTAACTTATTGTAGAAATGAGGTCTCGTCAAGTTGTCCGGGCTGGTCTTGAACCCACAGGCTCAGGCAATCCACTCGCCTCAGCCTCCCAAAGGCTGGGATTACAGGCTGAGCCACTGAGCCCAGCCATAAATGTTCTTGATAGCAGGATGATAATTTACTATGCCCTAATGTCACATTGGAAATACACAGTTTGGCAATATAACTTAATACCAACGAAAAAGAATGAAAAGCCTCTATCATGTTTCTCAGCTCTAAACTTACAAGACAATAATAACTGTCCACAATATTAAAAATTCCCCATCCACCAGAATGTAAGAAAACTCTTAAAGACAATTGAACTGTCTCTCTCTTGTTTCTGAAGTTAGTTTATAAACTCATATGGCACTCAAAAATCTCAGTGTTAGCTGGGCTTGGTGGCTCAGCCTGTAATCCCGCGCCTTTGGGAGGCTGAGGTGAGTGGACTGCCTGAGCCCGCTGGTTCGAGACCCGCCTGGGCAGTGAGATCTCATCTCTACAATATATATATATAAAAAAAAAATCAGCCGGGCATGGTAACGCACGCCTGTAATTCTGGCTACTTGGAAGGCTGAGGCGGAAGGATCACCGGAGCCCAGTAGGTCGAGGCTGCGGTGGCCGGGAGCGGCTACTGCACTCCAGTCTGGGCGACAGAGTGACATTCTAACTCAAAAAAAAAAAAAAATCTCAGTGTTTAAGATTTACCTGATGCTGGAGTTTAATATTTTCATATCTTCATAACACACAGGAGGATATCAATAATGGCAGGAAGTACAGAAAGGATATTGCTAGAGTAGATCTATAGTATCACTATCTGCCTAGTAAAGACAGAATAACCTTTTCTTTTTTTGAGTCAGAGTCTCAATCCATCGCCAAGGTTGGAACACAGCGGCATGCTCATGGCTACTCCAGCGGCGACCCCCTCGGCTCAGGCAATCCTTCCAAGAAGCCAGAACTACAGGCACACGCTGACACGCCTGGCTAATGTTTCCATTTATTGTACAGATGAAATCTTTCCAAGTTGCCTAGGCTGTTCTCAAACCCATGGGTTCAGACAATTCCCTCACCTTGACCTCCGAAAGTGCTGGGATTACAGACTTGAGCCACTGTGCCTGACCCACACAGAATATAATCTTAATGCCATTGAATTACCAGATTTTTGGTCAGAAATCACAAAATAACGAACATAAGATCTGCAATGAAGAAACATACAAAGCCAGAATTGAAAGAGATCTCAATATAAGTTTTGCTACCAAATAAGGCTCCAAAATATTGTGAGGTAGAAACTTTTTCATTTTCAACAAACAGCATCATGTCTTATGTGAACTTTGTATAAGATTATATTATAAATTCAATCTCATGTTTCCCTCCCACATTTTATTACTATAATTAAAGTCATCTACAGAATTATTAAATTGGAATTAATAAGATTACTTCTTATACTTTAAAGACTTTCATACCAACTGGCATTTTCAGTCCCTTGAAATTTATTTTAACCTCTCTTTATGGGAAAAATGTACAGACTAGAGACAAATTCTGGACAGAGTAGCAAAAATCCCAAGTCAAACACAACAAGCACTGTTTTCTGGGGGGGTTTTTTTGAGTCAGAGTCTCACTTTGTCGCCTAGGCTGGAGTGCAGAGGTATGCTCATGGCCACCAGAGCCTCAACCTGCTGGGCTCAAGCAATCCTTCTGCTTCAATTTTCCAAGTAGCTGAAACTACAGACATGTGCCACTACACCCAACTAAGTTTTCTGATTTATTGTAGAGATGAGGTCTTATCATGTTGCCCAGGCTGGTCTCGAACCCGTGAGCTCAGGCAATTCTCTCACCTCGGCCTCCCAAAGTGCTGGGATTACAGGTATGAACCACCATGCCCAGCTAACAAGTACATGTAAAAACAATAAGAAATCTCTCTTCATCCATCCAGTGGAAGAAACAGAGACATCTGTGAAAATGAAAGGAAAAACTACTAAATGAAAACCTCATTTTTTAAATAAAATAAAAATCTAATGAAGCATAGGAAGGCACTGGTGTCTTCATGCTTAGCTCCAAATACTAAAAAATAGGGTCTTATAAAAAGGGAGGGGGCTTACTTTCATAATGTGTAAGCAGTCACACTGGAGTATCTGCCATGATCATAAACTTCAGCAATAACTGGATAAAATTATACTCTGTCTCATGAAGTAATTCAGGAGCAGTACTTCAGCACCACAGAAAAAGCCAACCTCAAAGGTGTTGGAAACCACGACATCTATTTCATTAACCCCTGTCTCTACTATCAAATAAAATCTATCTAGGATCTTGTCAATTTCTTCACTATCTTTTGGGAGTTTTTTTTTTTTTTTTTAAGTTGAAGTCTCACTCTGTCGCCCAGACTGTAATGTAGTGGCACGCTCCTAGCCATCGTAGCCTCGACCTACTGGGCTCTGACGATCCTTCCACCTCAGCCTTCCAAGTAGCTGGAGCTACAGGCACACGCTACCACGCCCGGCTAATTTTTGATTTATTGTAAAGACAAGGTATCGTCAAGTTGTCCAGGCGGGTCTCAAACCCGTGGGCTCAAGCAATCACCTTGGCCTCCCAAAATGCTGGGATTACAGGCTGAGCCACTGAGCCCAGCCCTTTTTTATCTTTTTATTTTGGAAATTATAAAGTATATACAAAGCAGAAAGAATGAGGTAATGAATTTCCATATGTTCATCATCAAGTTCAACAATTATCAATTAATAGCCAATGTCGTTCTATCCATCCCTCCACAAATACATACACACACACACTAAATTATACTTAAGTACATGGGAAAATGTTTTAATCCCCTTTTAAAAACTGACAATTATAAGTCATAATTGCAAAATACTCTATTTAGCAAACAATTTACCAATAACTACTATTATCACTTAGGGCCTTTACTTACACAAAGCATAAGTTTTATGGAGCAAGGTTACCAGAGGTGTAATCCAAATTTCATGCTGTGATGCAGAAACAGTTATTTAAAATCACCATCTATATGCATAATTTCAATGGTAATCAAAGCCATCAAGTTTCTATATACACTAGTCTCAAAAGTAATAAGACAAAGGAAAAAGGGTTGCAAAGCTCACTCACATGACCAAATATTACCAGGGCAAGTGGAAAAATATGTGACTTTCAGAGCCTACAATCAACTGAACAAAATGACTAAAACATTGAAGAACTGAAAGTACTTTTCCCAAAGTTCATATCAGTTCTAATAAAATGTCAGTGTTCGTAAAATTTTATTTTAAACAGGAACAGGAAGCCATGACACAGAATAGTTAAGTGAGTTTGTTAAGGTTGTACTGGCACTAAGCAGCACAACTAAAACTAGCTATGAGTCAACTGACTGCCATTCCAGAGCTTTTTAGGGTGGAAGTGGGAGGGGTAGATCTTTTATCAGAACTTGAAAGATAGGAATTTGCTATCATGGACTCCATTTTAAATTGTTTATTTTAAAATTTTACACAAGAGATTAATATCAATCTGGCTTCTATGTTAGTTCTTTATTTCTTTTAAAAATGTTAGTTATATCATTACTTTATCCTTGGGAAAGTATTGCTATAACAATGCCTACTACTCTGAAAACATCTGGAATTTACTATCTACAGACTCTTTCAGCCCCAAGCAAGGTAAGACCTTGCTAAGAATTATTTTCCTGCCTATAACACAAAGTGCACATCATGTCTTGGAGAATGCTCCCAAAGGAAGACATCAAAATCACAAGCAGTTGTACTATACCCTCAAAATTGCAGGGAAGAAGTCTAGTATTATTCAAAGAATCTGAAGGAAAGTGGGACACAAAATTCTCAACAGCAAAATGACTAACATACTAATAAATCCAGACTACAGACAGAGAGATAGGAAAAGTTTAATGACCTCTAAGTCAACTTTCTGATTTTAGATCTGGCCTATCAGTTAGGTACCTTTTATTGATGGACCTGAGAGAGACCCTACAAAAACAACCCTGATTCTCCTCTCGGTGGAGAAATTAAATCCCACATTCATGCCCTTCAATGTGAGAGAGTTTAAAGGTCATAACTCCAGGGTCTGGAGCATTCCAAAATTCTAGATTTCTCAGATAAAAACCACTATAACTCTCAGTGGCCATCACATGGATTTAATAGCTAGCAACTTCAGGTTGACAGCAGAGAAATAGAATCATCCAAAAAATAACCAAAATAATTCCAAAAATACTGAAGTACTACGATGACAGTCCTGTGGCATTTCTTCTTCCTACTGTTTCAAAAAGAGAAGTCAAAATAGCAATGGAATCCTTAGTTCTCACAAAGACAAAACAAGCCCTAGGTCTATGCTCTCCAGGGAAATAAGCAGAGCTTCCACTTCCATTAAAGAACTCCAGTTTCCCAGTGTTTATGCTTGCCTTCTGAGCAGAGGATAACAGTGCAAGACCTCAGCTCCATGGCAAAGTTCAGAGTCTTAGGATTATTTTAGACCTTCAGGTTGCAAGTGTTCAACTTGTCCTTTATGGGGAAGCTACATCCCTAAGATCTTGCTGCCTCTAGATACACATTAAATATTAATCTATATTCATATAAGTTTTTGTGTACATTTCATTAACCCAGATATGAGGAAATCCAATGTTATGATTCCCACAGAAACTGTAATCCTGGCAAACCCATATACATGTATTTTGTATTACTTCAGAAGGTAGTCACCTTAAAAGATACATACAAAGAATAAAGCACATTTTAATCTCCATATCTTATTACAAAGAAAAACTCCAGGGATAGCGAAGCTCTGTAACACCAATTAACAAAGACAAGACCAAGACCTAGAGAGTGTCCTGGGAAACCATGATCACCTAGCCTGAAGGACGTGGGCCAAACAACTTAACAGGGTTTCTTCTAAACTCTCAGTTCTTATATGCGAGAAAACCAGTTGCTTGGTGTTTAAAACTTCAATTCATGGCTGGGCTCGGTGGCTCAGCCTGTAATCCCAGCACTTTAGGAGGCCAAGGCAAGTGGATTGCCTGAGCCTGTGGGTTTGAGAACCACCTGGGCAACTTGGCAAGACCTCGCCTCTACATAAATCAAAAATTAGCCAAGTGTGGTAGCATGTGCCTGTAGTTTCAGCTACTTGGAAGACTGAGGCAGAAGGATCGCTGGAGGCCAGCAGGTCAAGGCTGCAGTGGCCGGGAGCATGCCACTGCACTCCAATCTGGGCGACAGAGTAAGACTCCAACTCAAATAAATAAATAAATAAACAAATAAATAATAAAACTTCACTTCAAATATTCAATACTTCGAAAAAGTACCATAAATGCTAATCAGATGCAAAATAGGCTCAATTTTAGCTCCAACTAGGAGCAACAGATAAAATATCTGGTTATCATAAAAAGGATCATTTACTGTAAAACCAACTAAATAATACTTAAGTCAGTTAGATAGAAAATGGTTTCCATGGTTCTTAGTTCAAGGTTAAAATACCTGTTTCTGAAAGGCTAAATGCTATTACAATAGGCTAAAATGAAAGACAGAAGAGCTCAAGGACTAAGCGGCCAAACACCAAAGTCTGAATTCAGGTTCTACCACTTAAGACCTATGCCTTTGGGCAGCTACTTTGCCCATTTTTACCTCAGTTTCACCATTTAAAAGACGTGATAATAAAAGACCTAAACGTAAAACCTCAAACTATAAGAATCTTAGAAAATGCAGGAGGCACCCTTATGGAAATTGGAACTGAGAACCAATTCCTATTCAGAACCCTAAAGGCCAATACCTTAAGAAATAAGATGGACAAGTGGGACCTCATCAAACTAAGGAGCTTCTGCAAAGCAAAAGAAACCATCAAGAGAGCAGGGAGACAGCCCATAGAATGGGAAAAAATATTTGCCAACTGTATATATGACAAAGGCCTAACATCTAGGATCTATAAGGAACTCAAAAGCGCCAAAAGAAAAAAACAAACAGCCCCTTTAAAAAGTGGGCAAAAGACATGAATAGACACTTCTCAAAAGAAGATAGATGGGCAGCCAACAGACACATGAGAAAGTGCTCAGCCTCACTCATCATCAGAGAAATGCAAATCAAAACCACACTGAGATACCACCTAACCCCAGTAAGAATGGCCATCATTAATAAAACAAACAACAACGGATGCTGGCAAGGATGTGGAGAAAAAGGAACGTTTCTACACTGCCGGTGGGAATGCAAACTAATGCAACCTCTTTGGAAGACAGTGTGACGATTTCTGAAAGAGCTAGAAATTGACCTTCCATATGACCCAGCAATTCCCCTATTGGGAATATACCTGGAGGAACTCAAATCATTCTACAAAAAAGATACCTGCACACGTATGTTAGTTGCAGCTCTATTCACAACAGCAAAAACATGGAACCAACCATGTTGCCCATCGAAGCTGGATTGGATAAAGAAAATGTGGTACATATACACAATGGAATATTATGCAGCCATAAAGAAGGACAAATATATGGACTTCACAGCAACTTGGATGGATTTGGAGTCGATCATACTCAGTGATCTATTACAGAAACAAAGAACAAAGTACCATATGTTCTCACTCATAAGCGGACCTTGAACAATTATAATACTATAAGAAAGCATTTGGCAGTAATGAGAAACTGTGGGGGGGGATTGGCAGCTGAGGGAAACTGCTAGGGGAGGAAGGGGCATACCTCATCAACAAGGGTACCTGCATAATCAATGTTTGTATACTTAACCCTGAATTGTACCCCACATCTTTATAATAAAAAAAGAAATACTTAAAACAAGAAAATAAAAATTTTTAAAGAGGTTATAATAATAAAGCCTACTTTGTAAAGCTATCTTGAGTACTAAATAAAGTGATTACATATGTAGAGTTCTCAGAACTGTAGTCTTCAAAAATGGCAGTGTCACATAAAACAGGCTAGCCAGGCTCAGTGGCTCAGCCTGTAATCTCAGCGCTTTGGGAGGCCGAGGTGAGTGGATTGCCTGAGCCCGTGGGTTCAAGACCCGCCTGGG
>NW_007259395.1:62687-63036 GCF_000164805.1 Carlito syrichta
AGGCTGAGGCAGAAGGATCGCTGGAGCCCAGCAGGTCGAGGCTGCAGTGGCCGGGAGTGGACACTGCACTCCAGTCTGGGTACAGAGTGAGACTCCAACTCAAAAAAAAAGAAAACATAGGCTAAAGCACTGTTCAGATTAAAGAAGTCAAAAGAAACATGACTAAAAACAATTATGTGATCCTAGAGCAGTCCCTGTACTAGAAAGGGAAAGGATACTAAAAGGCACATTACTGGGTGAATTGACAAAATTGTAATAGACCGTATATCAGATAAAAGATGTATCCATGTTATTAACTAAATTAATTAAACAGCTTAGATTAAATTTTTTTTTTTTTTTTTGAGTTGGA
>NW_007259395.1:63203-98386 GCF_000164805.1 Carlito syrichta
TTCGCCGCTCCCGGCCACCGCAGCCTCGACCTGCTGGGCTCCGGCGATCCTTCCCCCTCAGCCTTCCGAGTAGCCGGGATTACAGGCATGTGCTACCACACCTGGCTGATTTTTTTATTTATTGTAAAGATGAGGTCTCGCCAAGTTGCCCAGGCGGGTCTTGAACCCGTGGGTTCAGGGAATCCACTCATCTCAGCCTCCCAAAGGCACGGGATTACAGGCTGAGCCACCGAGTCCAGCTAGATTAAATTCTTAAAAATTTAAATTCTTAATCTAAGTTCTTAAATTAAGCTCTTAAATTTTTTTTTAAATCCTTATTCTTGGAAATACAAATGTATTAGGGGTAGTGATATATGCGCTTTACTCTCAAATAGTTAAGAAACATTTATAGAGCCTTCCAAGTAGCTGGAACTATAGATGCACGACACCACATCCTGCTAATTTTTGGATATACTTTAGAGATGAGGTCTTGTCAAGTTGCCCTGGCTGGTCTCTAACCCCTGGTAATCCTCTCACTTCCAACTCCCAAAGTGCTGGGATTGCAGGCATGAGGCACCGAGCTTGGCTTGCTTCCTTCTTAAAAACAGTCTGTTAGGCTTCCAGGCAAGACGGCGACCGAACAGGTCAGACTGTGAGAGTCTACACAAAAGCAAGTGTCCATAAAGACTCTCTGTGTGAGTGGGTGTGCCAGTATGTGAGCGAAAGTTCGTATGAGGGGAGACTTAGGTTCATGCACCCAGGGCTCTCCTCCAGAGGTGACTGCAACCCATCACCACCTTGAGATTGGAGACCTGGGTGTACAGGATCATCTGCCATTATTGGGCTCTCTTGAGAGGAGGAAGCAGAAAACAGCTGCCTCTCACTACCTGGCACCCGGCCCACGCCAACACCTGCAGCAGCAGACCAGGCATGAGCAGGAGGAACCATGGAGAAGACAGGTCATGGAAATCTAGAATAAAGCTCCAATACTGGTGTTGACAGGCACCATCTTCTCAGTCCTGGGTCTTGGCGGAGACCTGCATTGTCCCACCCAGCTCCACCCAGCCTCCATTCTGGGACCCAGAGGTTATCCTCTCATCGAACTCAGAGAGACAGATACCCCCCCCAAGCTAGAACTGGCACTAACACGTCAGATCTGAGTGGGAGACTTGACAGTAGCAGCAGCGAGTAGAGTCCAGATCTGATCCATGCTCCTCCCACAGTAGTCCATAGGGCATCTGACCCATGCTGAAAGCAACCCTATCAGCCTGTGCTGAGAGCAGAGGGGAGAGGCTGGAGACCAAAGCCACAACCTAAGGCGGAGGTGGCAGCAGGAACCTGAAGTTACAGAAACGGCCACAGAGCGAGTTTTTTCTTCTTGTTTGCTTTTGGTTTTAGTTTTTGCTTTTTCTCTTCTTCCTGTTTTTATGTTTTTGTACTTGCTTTGTTTCTGTTATTTTATTTTTTTGTTGTTGTTGTTATGGGTATTTTTGAGGGAAAGTACACCAACGGGGGGGGTCTCTGTATAATTGTCTTATTTTTTTCTTTTTTGTTTTTTCTGTCTTTGTTTCTCTGATTATTTGTTAGTTGGTATGCCTGTCTGTTTTCTGCCTTTTTCTTCTCTCTCTCCACCTTCCTTTCATCTTCGTCCTTCCTTTTTCCACTCTTTTCCCTTTTCTTATCTCATTTTGCTTTCAGGGGGCAAACAGACACCTCCACCTCATGGACAGATTGTATGGCACTAGAAAGTGGGCTCCAGGGGGCCCAAACCTGTCAGTGGATACTGGGATCTGCAGATAGCTTCTGAAACACAGTTCCCCCCTTAATTAAATCTCAAAACTGAAAAAAAGTCAGGCCCCCACCCACAGTCCAGCTTCAGAATTGAACAAAACCAGAGGATCTATATAAGGAAGAATAGGAGATCGAGCAAATGGAAATAAAACATCACTGAACAGAAGTAAAGAAGAGGTTAAAAAGGGGGCGGGGGAGGAAAACATACACAAATGATGAAAAGCCAAAGGAAGAATATGAATCTCACACAGACCCCTGGGAGGTCACCCACTGAGAATACAGACTTTACTCAAACAATGAAGAGTCCCCAGAATGACTGGTCTCAACCCATAAACCCAGATGTCAAGATATTAATAGAGAGAATAAATAGAATTGAGGAGAAATGAGAGGAAAGAATGGAGTTGATAACCGAGATAACAGCAATAAAGAATACAGTGAATGAATAAATAACAAACTGATAAGCATGGAAAGCAGAATTAACCAAGCAGAAGAAAGAATCTCAGTGACTGAGGACCAAAAAATGGAACTAAATCAAACTGTCAAAAACACAGAAAAGAAGCCGGGCTTGGTGGCTCAGCCTGTAATCCCATGCCTTTGGGAGGCTGAGGTGAGTGGATTGCCTGAGCCTGAGGGTTCGAGACCTGCCTGGGCAACTTGGTGAGACCTCATCTCTACAATAAATCAAAAATTACCCGGGCGTGGTAGCGCACGCCTGTAGTTCCAGCTACTTGGAAGACTGAGGCCGGAAGGATTGCTGGAGCCCAGCAGGTCGAGGCTGCGGTGGCTGGGAGCGATCACTGCACTCCAGTCTGGGCGACAGAGTGAGACCCCAACTCAAACCAAAAAAAAACACAGAAAAGCTTAAAAAGACAGAACAAAACCTCCAAGAGAGTAATTATTTCAAGAGGTCAAATCTAAGATTAATTGGAATACCTGAGGAAGACAGAGAGACAGAGATCACCCTGGAACAAACATTCCATGAAATTATTCAAGTAAACTTCCCTCATCTCATCAGTGACATAACGATTCAGACAAGAGATTCAGGGAACCACTGAATCAACACAAGAGATTCAGAGAACGCCTGCAAGGCAAGAAATAAGAAGATCAACTCCTAGACACATAGTAATTTGCCTACACAAAGTAGGTATAAAAGAAAAAAATTCTAAAGGCAGCAAGAGAGAAAGGTCAGACTACCTACCGGGGAAGACCAATTAAAATACCAGACTTATCTACAGAAACACTTCAGGCTAGGAGAGCTTGGAGCCCAATCTTCAAAGTCCTTAAAGATAAACAATTTCAACCAAGAATTACCCTGCTAAGCTAAGTTTCATCAGTGATGGAGAATTAAAATCCTTCCCAGACAATCAATCCCTAAGAGTTTACACTGCTTCCAGACCAGCACTACAAGAAACACTTAACAAAGTATTAAATACAGAAGAAGGGGAAAAAAGAATGACAACATCCTTCCCAAGAATGCAGGGAAAAGACTGAAAACATACATGAATCAACCCCAAAATCAAGACAACAAACAAATAAACAAACAGCAGCAACAACAACAAACTCTATAAGATCCTCATGACAGGGATAAATTCTCATATCTCAATAATTAACCTGAATGTGAATGGACTAAAAGCACCATTGAAAAGACAGAGAAAGGTAAATTGGATAAAATATCAAGATGCAACAATATATTGCCTCCAAGAGACTCATCTCAACAGAAAGAACACTCACGGACTCAAAGTAAGAGGATAGGAAACAAAATTTCAGGTGAGCAGAACACAAAAGAAAGTCACAATCTTAATATAAGACAAGATACCCTTTAAGCTATCAAAAATTTTAAAAGATACAGAAGGTCACTACATAATGATAAAAGGTTCAATCCATCAACAAGAAATATTCATCCTAAACAAATATGCACCCAACATAGGATCACCAACTTTCATAAAGCAGCTTCTAGGCAAATTAAAAAAAGATATTGACTCTAACATATCATAGCTGGGGATTTGAACACCCCACTGACAACCCTAGACAGATCATCAAGACAAAATGTCAACAAGGAGATCTGGAACCTCAATGTGATGCTTTACCAAATGGACTTAACTGATACCTACAGAACACTCCACCCAACAACTACAGAATATACATTCTACTCATCATCACATGGAACCTACTCTAAGATCAACCACATCCTTGGTCATAAATCAAGTATAAACAAATTCCATAAGATTGAAATTCTGCCATGCACCTTCTCAGTAGAATAAAAATAAATATAAACACCAACAAAGTTCCCCCAAAACCCACAAAGACAGGGACACTAAACAGCATGATGCTAATCAACTCCTGGGTCAACATGGAAATCAAAACAGAGATTAAAAGATACCTGGAAACAAATGAAAACAAAAAAACATATTACCAAAATCTCTGGGATGCCATGAAAGTAGTACTAAGAGGGGAACTCATATTTCTACAAACACACATGAAGAAAATGGAAAGAGCACAAATTAACAGCCTAACAAATCACCTAAGGAAGCCAGAAAAGCAAGACCACCAAAGCACTAACTTCAGCAGAAGAATACAGATCATCAAAATTGAAAGTCCAAATATGGGACATAAAAGACAAAAATATAATGCAAAAAATTAATGAAACCAAAAGCTGGTGTTTTGAAAGGATAAACAAGATTGGTGGACTCCTAGCTAGACTGAACAAGAAAACGCCCAAATAAACACAATCAGAAATGTAAAAGACGAAGTCACAACTGACCCTGAAGAAATACAAAAGATTATCAGAGATTACTATGTACACCTGTATGGAAACAAACTCGAAAACCTAAATGAAATGAAAAACTTTATGATATCACACAACCTCCCCAAGTTGAAACAAGAAGAAATGGAGATCCAAAATAGACCAATAACAATCCAGGAAATTGACTATGTCATAAGAAAACTATCTACAAGGAAAAGCCCTAGACCAGTGGCTTTCCAGCAGAACTTTAAAAAACATACAAGGAGAAGCTGACACCAATCCTATTGAAAGTATTGCTGGCAATCAAGAAAGATGGAGCTCTCCCCAAGTCATTTTATGAAGCTAACATCACATTGCTACCCAAACCGGGTAGAGACGCAAAAAAAGAAAGAGAACTACAGACCAAAATCCTTGATGAACATAGATGCTAAAATTCTCAACAAGATTCTAGCAAACCAGATCCAACAACACATCTCAAAAATCATCCACCGTGACCAAGTAGGCTTCATCCCGTATGCAGAGTTGGTTCAACATCTGTAAGACCATAAACATAATGAAATACATCAACAGGGCAACCCCCTCCCACTATGGGAGCTTTTCTATCCTCTCAATAAATCCTGCTTTTTTTTTTTGAACTGGAGTCTCATTCCATTGACTCCAACGATCCTTCTGCCTCAGCCTTCCAAGTAGCCAGAACTACAGGCACGTGCTACCATGCCCAGCTAATTTTTTATTTATTATAGAGACAAGGTCTTGCCAAGTTGCCCAGGCTGGACTCGAACCCGTGGGCTCAGGCAATCCACTCACCTAAGCCTTCCAAAGTGCTGGGTGCTGGGATTACGGCTGAGCCACCAAGCCCAGTCAATCCTGCTTTAAAAAAAAAAAATACATCAACAGATGTGAAGACAAAAATCACATGATTATAACTGTGGAAAAAGCTTTTGATAAAATCCAATATCCTTTCTTGATAAAAACCCTCGAACATCTAGGCACAGATGGAACATATCTCAAAATAATAAGAGCCATCTACGAGAAACCCACAGCTAACATACTGCTAAACAGACAGAAATTGGAACCATTTCCCCTGAAAACTGGAACAAAACAAGGATGCCCACTCTTACTCCTCTTGTTCAACACAATATTGGAAGTCCTGGCTAGAACAACAGACAAGAGAAGGAAATCAGGGGCATCCAAATAGGAAAAGAGGAAGTGAAGTTTTCCCTCTTTGCAAACTATGTGATTCTCTATCTCAAAAACCCAAGAGAATCTGTCAAAAAAAACTTCTTGCACTAATAAAGGACTTTGGCAAAGTCTCAGGGTGTAAAATAAATGTGCAAATGTCAGTCGCATTCCTATATACCAACAATAAACAAACAGAAACCCAAATAAAAAGCACAATCCTATTCACAATAGTCATTAAAAAAATGAAATACCTTGGCATCTTCCTAACCAAAGAAGTAAAAGACCTTTACAACGAAATCTACAAAGCATTGCTCAAAGAAATCAAAGGTGACACAAACAAATGGAAAAATATTCCTTGCTCATGGATAGGAAGAATCAACTGTTAAGATGTCCATCCTAGGCCCGGTTCGGTGGCTCAGCCTGTAATCTCAGCACTTTGGGAGGCCAAAGAGAGTGGATTGCCTGAGCCTAGCCTAGGCAACTTGGCAAGACCTCATCTCTACAATAAATCAAAAACCATCCGGGTGCGATAGCATGCACCTGTAGTTCCAGCTACTTGGAAGGCTGAGGCAGAAGGACTGCCGGAGGCTGCGATAGCTGGGAGCATGCCACTGCACTCCAGCCTGGGCAACAGAGTAAGACTCCAGCTCAAAAAAAAAAAGGACGTCCATCCTACCCAAGGCAATCTACAGATTTAACGCAATACCTGTTAAATTACAAGCAGCATTCTTCTCAGACATGGAAATGACAATACAGGAATTCATCTGGAAACATAAATGACCACAAATAGCCAAAACAATCCTCAGCAAAAAAAAAAAAAAAAAAAGCAGGAGGCATCATGCTCCCAGACTTTAAGTTTTATTATAAAGCTACAATAATCAAAACAGCCTGGTATTGGTACAAGAACAGACATAAAGACCAATGGAATAGGATAAAGATTCCAGAAGCAAAACCTCAATTTCTCAACCAACTCATCTTCGACAAAGCCTCCACTGGGGAGAGAGGAACCTATTCAGTAAATGGTGCTGGGAAAACTAGCTGATCACACGCAGAAGATTAAAACAAGACACCTACCTATCGCCGTACACAAAAAAATCAACTCTAAATGGATCAAAGACCTAAACGTAAAACCTCAAACTACAAGAACCTTAGAAAATGCAGGAGACTATCCTAATACTATACCAAAAAAACTGGCAGTAGTGGGAAACTGCCAAGGGAGGGTGGGGGCGGGATTGGCAGTAGTGGGAATCTGCCAGGGGAGGGGAGAGCACACTTCATCAACAAGAGTACAAGCATAATGAATATCTGTATACCTAATCCTGAATTGTACCCCACATCTTTAAAATAAAATAATAATAAAATTTAAAAGAATGAGAAAATAAAAAGAAAATGCAGGAGACATCCTTATGGAAATTGGAACTGGCAACCAATTCCTGATCAAAACCCCAAATGCCCATGCCATACGAGATAAGACAAAAAAGTGGGACATAATCAAACTGACAAGCTTCTGCAAAGTCAAAGAAACCATTGAGAGAGGGGGGAGACAGCCAACAGACTGGGAAAAGAAATATGCCAACTGCATTTCTGACAGAGGCCTAACATCTAAGATCTACAAGGAACTCAAACATGCTGAAAAGAAAAAAACAAATAACCCCATTACAAAGTTGGCAAAAGGTACAAATAGACACTTCTCAAAAGAAGACGTACGAATAGCCAACAGATACATGAAAAAATGCTCAGCCTCACTAGTCATCAAAGAAATGTAAATTAAAACCACACTGAGATACCACCTAACTCCAGTCAAGATGGCCATCATCAATAAATCAATAAACAACAGATGCTGGAGAGGATGCAGCGAAAAGGGAACACTTCTACACTGCTGGTAGGAGTGTAAACTAGTACAGCCTCTGTGGAAAACAGTGTGGCAATTCCTAAAAGTTCTAAAAATCGACCTCCCATACAACCCCGCAATCCCCTTACTGGGAGTATACCCAGAGGAACTCAAATCACTCTATGAAATCGATACCTGCACATGTATGTTTATTGCAGCATTATTTACAATAGCAAAAACATGGAACTAACCGTGCTGCCCATCAAAAGAAGACTGAATTTTTAAAATGTGGTACATATACACGATAGGATATTATGCAGCCATAAAAAAGGACAAAATTATGAACTTCGCAGCAACTTGGATGGACTTAGAGACTATAATTCTGAGTGATCTATCACAGAAACAAAGAACCAAGTATCACATGTTCTCACTCATTAGTGGACCTGGAACAACTATTGTAATACTATAAGAAAGGGATTGGCAGTAGTGGGAGTCTGCCAGAGGAGAAGAGACACACCTCATCAACATAAACATTGCATAAACATTTTTTTTAAGTACCTGCATAAACATTTTTTTTAAGTAGGATTTATTGAGAGGACAGAAAAGCTCCCACAGTAGGAGGGGACCCGAAGGGGTTGCCCTGCATAAACATTTTTATACTTGTGTATGGAAAAACAGAGAAACAGAGAGGAGGCAATAACAAATCAAATAGGACAAATGTTAACAATAGGTGAGTCTAAGGAAAGGGTATATTCACTCTTGAGCATCTATACCAGAGAAATGAAAATTTGTATTTACACAAAAACCTGCACATGAATGTTTATAGTAGCTTTATTCATAATAGCCAAACTGAAAACAACCCAGCTGTCCTTTAACAAATGAATGGTCAAATAAGTTGTGGTACCCAAGTCAAGGCACAGTACTCAGCAATAAAAAGGAACAAACTTTTGATACATGCAGCAAAACAGATAAATTTCAAGGAAATTACACTGAATGAAAAAAAAGCCAATATTAAAGTCTTGTGCACTATCCAGGGGTCCCCAACACCCAGGCCATGGACCAGTACCAGTCCATGGCCTGTTAGGAACCAGGCCACGTGACAGGTGAGTTGTGGGTGAACAAGCAAAGCTTCATTTGTATTTACAGTCGCTCCCCTTTGCCTGCATTACTGACTGACTGAGTTCCGCCTCTTGTCAGATCAGCACTGAAAAGCCTACTTCCATTTCCAGTATCCTATCTTTGTGAAGTAAGGTTTTCTGCAGTGACAGCAACCAAAACAAGATTACGGAGTAGACTGGACATAAGCAACACACTTCAGGTGTCACTTTCTCCCATTACTCCCAGATGGGACCATCTAGTTGCAGAAAAACAAGCTCAGGGCTCCCACTGATTCTGATTATGGTGAGTTGTATAATTATTTCATCATATATTACAATGTAATAATAACAGAAATAAAGTACACAATAAAGTAATAAATTTGAATCATCCCAAAACCATCCTCCTGCCCATGGAAAAACTGTCTTCCATGAAACCAGTTCCTGAAGCCAAAAAGGTTGGGAACTGATGCACTATGATTCCATTTCTATGGCAATCTTTTTTTTTTTTTTTTTTTTTTTTTTTTTCAGTTGGATTCTCACTCTGTCGCCCAGACTGGAGTGCAGTGGTACACTCCTGGCCACCACAGCCTCGACCTGCTGGGCTCCGGCAATCCTTCCGCTTCAGCCTTCCAAGTAGCTGGAACTACAGGCACGCGCTACCACGCCCAGTTATATATAGCATTCTTGAAATGACAAAGTTATAGAGAAGGAGAAAAATTTAGCAGTTACCTGGGGTCAGGGAGGAAAATGAATGACTGTGGCTATGAAAGGGTGGCAAGAGAGATCTTTGTGATGGAACTATTCCATATCTTGACTGTGGTGATGATCACACAAATCTACAGATGTGACAGAACACACACACACGCACAAATGAATATAAGTAAAACTGGTTAAAACTGGTAAAATCTGAATACAGAGTACAAGTGAAACTGGTAAAGTATAGGTATGTGCAATTTCCTGGTTGTATACTGTACAATAGTTCCACAAGAGAAAACTAGGTGAACATGGGATTTCTCTGCATTATTTTTTTTCATTTTATCTGCATTATTTCTTACTACTGCATGTGAGTCTACAAGTATCTCGAAACAAAAAGTTTAATTTAAAAATAAAAGCTAAAAAGAAAAAAGTTCAAACAAAAATTAGCAACAGAAAATAATACAAATACTGTTAAAGCACTAGTGGCACTCCTATTAAGACTAGAGAAAGACTGCTATTTGTTGTTCAATAATGTTCTAAAGAAGCTTGTCATTGCTACATAACAAAAAAGTGATATAAATACTAGAAATGAGATAAAATGATCAATTATTAGTAAAATCACTATCTACCTACAGAATCCAATACAACTGAAAAAGTATCAGGATGTAAGTTCAACAGTATCCAAAAACAGTATGTAAAAATTAATAGCCTCTTTATTATATCCCAGCAATAATTCATTAGAAAACTGGTATAACAAATAAAAATTGTGGTATATTTTTTATTTTTTAATTCTTTTACATAAGTCATGTACAATTTTTTTTAATTTTTTTTTATTTCCCCAGAATACAATGGCTATCTCAAATAAGCTTCTCCAAAACAACATATTCTCCAGTTCTCCCCACTGAGGAACATAGCCGTTCTTTGATTTACTGTTTCTTAGTCTTTAGCTCATCCTTCACTTTAAAAGCCAAAGATTCTAGAAGGTAGATTCAAAAATCTCTGAAGACCTTAAATACTTTGAAGAAGTCTAAATCAGTTGTTAGGGATGAGGACCTAAGATTTCTTCCAGCTCAGAATCTCCATCTTGCCAGGAGTTAGAATCCCTTTAGTCAGCTCCGGGAGACTAAGTGTGTGTTCTTCAGGCCTTGGGACCATCTATCTTCATGAAGCTTCTCTCTCCCATGAATTCTAAGTTCTCAGTCAGTGAAGGTCACCCTACAGCAGAACCACATTCAGTTCATCCATTTCTAGTCAAGACCTCTCACATTAACCCTGTTTTCAAACTAGAGCTGCTTCTAAACACTATTAGCCCAATCCTTATTTCCTCCAGGCGGATTTGCTGTGCATAAGAGGACATCCTATGGAAGAGTCAGAACAGTTCTCATTATACAGAAGTACTTCTGCTATGTTCCAGGTCTTCCATACAAAAGAATTATACTCAGTAAATAAGTAAAGGTAGAAAAAAATAAATGTAGCTATCTGGTTAGTGCTGTACAACAAATAGACCAGCAGAACTCGAGAGCATGTTCAAAATGTAAATTACCAGGCCTCATCACAAACCTACTGAATCAGAGTCTCTAGGAGTAGGGTACTAGAATCTGTGTGGTCACACACTCTCCTGACGACTCTGATGCTAATTAAAGATTGAGAAGCACTGAACTAAGCTTCCAGGAGTGAACTGAACAGACCTACTTCTTACATTCCTTAGATGCCTACTTCCAGGAGATGCCCTTACAAATATTCACAAAACACTGATAAGGACACTGGTGTAGGTAAGGCTACTAAATGTAACTTTTCTAGACAAGACAGCTCAGGTAATTTCACTGTCATCATCTGTTTAGCAGGAGTGACTGCTTTAACATCTAAACACATCTAATTCACTTTGTAGTTTCAGTCTGTCAGGTATAAAAAATCAAACTAGCTGAACAAATAGATAGAATATAACTCTACTGTTCTATGAAATTCTTACCTGAATTGGAAAAAAATATTCTCTTCTGCAGAGATAATAAACAAAGTCTTCCATGACCACTCAACCTAAAAGCTAGTGGGTCTACACTTAGGCAATTTTGCCTTCCCACCCCCACCCTGGGACATTTGACATCTGGTGACATTTTTAGCTGTCACAACTGGGAAAGTACCACAGTATCTAACGGTAGAGGCCAGGGATGCTGCTAAACTTCCTACAATACAGGATAGCTCTCTTCCCTCAACAAAGAATTATTCAGTCTAAACTGTCAATAGTGCTGAGGTTGAGAAATCAGGATCTAAATGAGTCTTCTGCAGTCCCTTTCTAGCCCAGCACATTGTTATATTTCCTTCAAAGTACTTGCTACTCCCTGAAACACTCTTGGTCATTTATTTGTATACATGGTCAATGTCCATATCCCCTCATTCTAAGCTCCATGAGAACAGAAACCTTGTCATCACTATATCTACAGTGTCTAGAACCGGAGTTATATATCGTAGAACTCATAGACGTTTGCTAAATAAGAGAGTACAAATATAAACAAGCAGGAACTATCTCCACGAGATAAAAGAAAGGTATAAACTAGAACTAACCAAAGAAATAAAACTAGTGAAAAACACTAATCATTTATTATTATATAGGTTAAATTGTATATGCTCAAACATTTGTATGTTGAAATCCTAAACCCAAAGTATCATGAACTAATTTGGAAACACAGTCACTGCAGATGTACTTAGTTAAGATGAAGTCATACTAGAGTAGAGTGAGCCGCTAAATCAACATGATTGGTGTCCTTACAAGGGAAAATTTGGATAAAGATAGACACATAGAATGCCATGTGAAGATGAAGGCACAATCAGGATGATGCTTCTACAAGCCAAATGCCAAAGGTTGCAAGCAGCCACCAGAAGCTAAGAGAGAGATATGCAACAGGTTCTTCTTTATAGCTTCATAAAGAACCAACCCTGCCAACACCTTGATTTCAGGCTTCTAGCCTTCAGAACTGTGAGACAATACATTTCTGTTGTTTAAGTCATTCAGTATGTGATACTTTGTTATGGCAGCCTGAGAAAATTAATACCACTATAACCATGCTCGGGAGATTCAGTGAAAATTTGTCTCCAATGACCTCAAACAACTTTTCCAAGAAAGGCAGTAGAGTATAAATATACAGAGTGAAAAATCTAGAATAGGGCCTGATTAATAAAAATGCATTAACTCTGAAAGCTAAAAAAAAAAATCTTGTCTTTCAATTTAGTTTTCAAATGAGTTTACCAGTGATTACCATTAAAAGATGCTCACACAGCTAAGAAATAAATCCAGATTTATAAATATTTAGCTTAAGATAAAGGTAGTGCTTTTCAGATAAATGGAAGATTTCTCACTTAACGGTACTGAAACAATGGAACCATATAGGGAAAAGAAATGAATTAGAACCTTATACATCATCTACCTCAAACCAAACTTGATGGAAGCAACTACAAAATATGAAACCAGAAAAAAGATCAGTAGGCTGAACTGCAAAAAGGTAAAATATGTAAGTATGAATACATACTATATAATAATCAAATGTAAAGGCAAGTATCTTGCTTCCCAATTAGGTAAACTATGCCAAAGCATAGAATAAGATGAAGAATTCCTTAAAATGCTATACGTTACGTATACGCTAGATCAGCGGTCCTCAATCTTTTTGGCATCAGGGACCAGTTTCATGGAAGACAATTTTTCCATAGACCAGGGGACGGGGATGGTTTCAGGATGATTCAAATGCATAACATTTAATGTGTACTTTATTTCTATTATTATTACATTGTAACATATAATGAAATAATTACATAATTCACCATTTTTTTAAAAAAAGAAGCATAGACAGAAGTGGTAAGTAAAATTAATGGGGCCAGGCGCAGTGGCTCAAGCCTGTAATCCTAGCACTTTGATAGGCTTGAGGTGAGAGGATTTCCTGAGCCCAGGGGTTCAAAACCAGCCTACAATAAATCAGAAAATTAGCTGGGTATGGTGGCACATGCCTATAGTTCTAGCTACTTGAAAGGCTGAGGCAGAAGGATCACCCGAGCCCAGCAGGTCAAAGCTGCGGTAGCCAGGCTGGAGCGTGCCACCACACTCCAGCCTGGGCAACAGAGTGAAACTCCAACTCAAAAAAATAAATAAAATAAAATATAAAAAATAAAATAAAATAAAAGGCGGGCCATGCAGGGACTAAAATAGGTGTTGGATTCTGACTTAAAGCCTGCCACCAGATGCAGCTGTACAACTGAAGCACATCAACTCACTTGCCACTCACTGATACAGTTTTAATATCAGTCTGCAAGCAACTGAGTTATTATGGTCTCTGTGCAGTCAAATCTCACTGCTAATATTAATCTGTATTTGCAGTCACTCCTCAGCACTAGCATCAGCTCCACCTCAGATCATCAGGCATTAGATTCTCATAAGAAACATGCAACCTAGATCCCTCTCATGCGCAGTTCACAATAGGGCTTGTGTTTGAGAATCCAATGCCGCAGATGACCTCAAGAAGACAGAACTCAGGCAGCAAGTAATGTGAGCGATGGAGAGTGGCTGTAAATACAGGTGAAGCTTCGCTAGCTTGCCTGCTGCTCACCTCCTGCTGTACAGTGGCCCAGGTTTCACTCCATGGCCGAAAGGTTGGGGACCCCTGCTCTAGATTGAAAAGCCAAACAAGGAAAGCAAAAAAAAAAAAAAAACCCCAAAACACAAGCTAATCTCATTTATGAATATGGATGCAAAAGTTCTAAATAAAATATTTAAAAATTGAATCTCCACAATATATTGAAGATTATGCTCAAGCAAGTATATTCTAAAAGAGTCTATCAGCCGGGCTCGGTGGCTCAGCCTGTAATCCCGCGCCTTTGGGAGGCTGAGGTGAGTGGACTGCCTGAGACCGTGGGTTGGAGACCCGCCTGGGCAGTGAGACCTCATCTCTACAATAAATCAAAAAATCAGCCGGGGGTGGTAGTGCATGCCTGTAATTCCAGCTACTCGGAAGGCTGAGGCGGAAGGATCGCCGGAGCCCAGCAGGCGAGGCTGCGGTGGCGGGGAGCGGCCACTGCACTCCAGTCTGGGAGACCAAGTGAGACTTCAACTCAACGACAACAACAAAAAAAGAGTCTATCTATTAATATAATTCACAGTCGGGCTCGGTGGCTCAGCCTATAATCCCGTACTTTGGGAGGCTGAGGTATGTGGATTGCCTGAGCCTGCGGGTTCGAGACCTGCCTGGGCAACTTGGCGAGACCTCACCTCTACAATAAATCAAAAAATTAGGCGGGCGTGGTAGTGCATGCCTGTAATTCCGGCTACTTGGAATTGGAAGGCTGAGGCGGAAGGATCGCCGGAGCCCAGCAGGTCGAGGCTGCGGTGGCCGGGAGCGGCCACTGCACTCCAGTCTGGGTGACAGAGTGAGACTCCAACTCAAAATATATATATATAATTCACTACATAGCAGTTAGGGAAGATCGACTTAACAAATACCCAAGAAGAATATGATAAAATTTATCACCAGTTAGTATTAAACAACATCTAAAAATAATAGTTACTAAAGAAATAATAGGAAACTTCCTTAATTTAAAAAATATATAGGCCAGGCTCGGTGGCTGAGTCTATAATTCCAGCACTTTGGGAGGCTGAGGCGAGTGGATTGCCTGAGCCCACAGGTTCGAGACCCACCCGGAAAACTTGGCAAGACCTCGTCTCAACAATAGATCAAAAAAAAATTAGCCGAGCATAGTAGCGTGTGCCTGTAGTTCCAGCTACTTGGAAGGCTGAGACAGAAAGATTGCTGGAGCCCAGAAGGTCGAGGCTGCAGTGGCCGGGAACTTGCCACTGCACTCCAGTCTGGGTGACAGAGTGAGACTCCAGCTAAAAAAAAAAAAATACACACATACACACACACACACACACACATACACACACCACCCATTGCCTTCCTAGACTCTGGTGTGGCCATGTGCGGCCATGTGCTCTTTGAGCTATGGCTGTCACCAGGCTTCCTGGCTTTGACTTCCTTCTCTGTCTTGGGGAGGTAAATCTCCTCTTTCTTTCTCTCTCTAATTTACTTTTAAAATAAACTATATTTTCATATATATATATATATATATATATATATCTGCCTCTCAGAAACAGAAAACATCATATTTAACAGTATAACATTACTGACATTCCCATTAAAGTTAGGTCAAGATACTACCAACAACTCTACACTGTGCTAGAGCAGCCCTAGCCAACATAATCAGAAAAGGAAGTAAGATGAATAAACATTGGAAAGTTTTTATAATTTACAGATATAATGACTATGTATCTAGAACACCTAAAAGGATATACTCACAAATTATTAAGACTAGTAAGATTTCAGCAAGAATGACAGAAAGGGCAGACTCAAAACTAACAAATAAATTGTCAATAACATTCCTTTATGCCAATAATGATAAATTTGAAAATGTGAGAAGAAAAAAGATCAATTCTAAGTAGGAACCAAAATCACAAAATGCCTAGAAATAAAGTTAATAAGATATAAACCTAATTTGAATTTAAGTTATTTAAAAAACATAAAGGAGACCTAAACAAATAAACAAACTCTGCTTTTGACCATAAAGACTCAATATTATAAAGATGTCAACTGCAAGTGAGTAAAAAAAAAAAAAAGTCAATATGATCACAAATTCCAGTTATGATTTTTTTATAGAAACTAAGAAGCTCATCTTAAAAATCAAATGGAAGATAAGGGCAGGGCATGGTGGTTCATGCCTATAATCTCAGCACTTCAGGAGGCTGAGGTGAAAGGATTGCTTGAAACCAGCCTGGGCAACATAGTGAAACCTCATCTCCACCAAAAAAGAAAATGGACAAAGGATCTGAATATACATTTCTCCAAAGATAAACGGATGACCAACAAACTATGGAAAGATGCATTAGGGAAAAGCAAATCAAAATCACAAAAAGTACTCTTCATACTGACTAGAATTGTTCTATTTAAATGGCTAGTACTAGGTGAATTGCACATTAATAAAATAATTTTTAAAATCAGAAGGAAGAGGAAAAATGCACAAAATAGATGAGAAATGTGTGCAAAAGAAGAGTACCTACAATGAAAAAAGATTCATTCTATTAGATGAAAAACATACTATGGCATATTAGGTGATGATATTTAGCTGAAAATAGGCAAAGACATCATTAGGAAAAAACAAAAAGTCTAGAAACAGACTCTTGGGAAATTATAAAAAGGGTACTTCAAATCAGTAGGATGGAGAACTACTCAAATGATGAGACAACTGGCTGTTTGAAGAAAAGTTAGATTCTTATTACATATAAAAATAAACTGCAGTTGGATTAAAATGCTAAATGGTGGAAGTAAAATTATAAATATGGTAAAAGAAAATATAGAAAAAATTTGCATGAAACCTAGGGGTAATGAAAGTCTTCTTAGTTAAGACTTACAACACTGAAGCAATAATGACAAAGATTTCAATTTTAAAAACCCAAAATTTCTGTAAGCCAAAAGAATCATACACAAAGAAAAATCAACAGACTGGGAAAAAATATTTATAACACTAATTAGAGTCCAAGGATTAATATATAGAATATGTAAAGACCTACAAATTAATATAAAAGAAGCAATCAATTAAAACAAAATTTAAAATTTTTAAATGTAAAAACAGGCAAAAGACAGAATTATCCTAACTTAATTCTATTTAAGGGAGATATTCTAATATAATTGGTCAGTGTTTGCACACAGGCATGGGTATTCTTAAAGCACCTCAGGTGATTTTTACAGACAACCAGGGTAAAGAACCACTAGGCCACACCTTTTTGGGGCGTGAGAAGTATCCCAGCCTGCCTGAAGAAAAAGAAGAAAAAACAGGACAAATAAAACATCCCCCTGAAGGACTCCTGTCCAGTCTAAGGTTTGGCCCTGCAATAGGGTCTGGAGGATAGTGGAGCACTTGGAGACGAAATGCCTTAAAGGAACCGGTTTCTTTTTAGCCAATCAGAAACCACTTTCATTTACAAGGCAGAAACATGAATCATATTTTCTGAGACTAATAAAGGGAATTATTATGAAATAAAATTATGGTCCTATGTGAAAGCAGCCCAGGATTATTTGCAAAATATGACCAAAGCAAACACATATAATGTAATGAGAGAAAAAAAACAAATTGCAGAAAAAATGTCTGCACTGTGATTACATCTTATAAATGTAAAAACATGAAAAATTAAACCACAGTTTAGAGATATGGACTATTTGATTCAAGTACAAAGAAAACACAAAATTCAGACTACCACAGAAGGGGGAAAGGTGCAGAGTTCTTCAACGCTCAATAGCAATGATAATTTTTTTTTCTTAATCTAGTAGTTGCATACACTGGGTACTCATTGTCCTGTTATTGTGTTTGTGTGTGTGCGTGTGTGTGTGTGTGTGTGTGTGTGTGTGTGTGTGTGTGAGCATGTACATATTTTACATACATTATTTTGTAAGTTCTCAATATTTAATTTTTTAAAACCACAAGTGAAAAACAAACAAGGCTATAGAATACACGTAAAAACATACATAGTCTTTGAATTCTAGACACAGCCAGGCACAGCGGCTCCCATCTGTAATCCCAGCACTTGGGAGGTGGAGGCAAGAGAACTGCCTGAGCCCAGGAGATCGAGACCAGCCCGGGCAACTTGGCAAGACCTTGTCTCTACAATAAATCAAAAAATTAGCTGGACATGAAGGCATGCACCCGTAGCTCCATCTACCTAAAAGGTTGAAGAAAAAAGGTCACGAGCCCAGAAGCTCAAGGCTATAGTGGCCATGATTGTGCCACTGCACTCTAGTCGAGGTGACAGAGTGAGATTTCAACTCAAAAATAAATAAATTAAAATAAATTAAAAATTCTAGACTCAATTTTTGCCATTGAAAATCTGCTAGGTTCTATCATGTCCTTTTATTTATTTTTTATTTTTTGAGTTGGAGTCTCATGCCATCGCCCAGGCTGGAATGCAGTGGCACACTCATGGCCACTTCACTGTCGACCTGCTGGGCTCAGGCAATCCTTCTGCCTCAGCCTTCCAAGTAGCCAGAACTACAAGTGTGCACTACCATGCCCAGCTAATTTTTTGATTTATTGTAGAAATGAGGTCTCACCAAGTTTCCCAGGCTGTTTTTGAATCCATGGGCTCAGGCAATCAATCCTCTCACCTCAGTTTCCCAAAGTGCTGAGATTACAAGCTTGAGCCACCACGCCCAGCCCTCCATCATGTCCTTCTAAGTAGTCACCCATTAGGAGTTAACAAAAACCATGATTTTCATCTTTTCTCTTTGAAGCTGCATTAACAAGAAGATCATGAGGGTAGAGAGGGGATAACAAAAGGCAATGTACTCTTTGATTAAACTCAAACCACTGACAATCACTTCAGGGAGCTCGGGAAAGAGCACTTGCCAGAATTCAAGAGTAAAAAGATGTGGGTAGGACAATTAAAAGTACTGCAGGAAGAGGCCATTTTAACAGATATTTTTCATTAATTATTTTTTAATGATTAATGATCAAAATTCAATGAAACCCATTTGAAATCTCAGTTCTCAATTTCTTTGAGATATAAAGATTACAATGAGTCCAACTGAGCATTTGCAGTGTCAGAGCAAATTCTGCATGTGGTGGGCAGTTTTGAGTTCAAGGACAGTACCACATGTACTCCTCCCTACTGGCCAGAAGTTAAAAAGTCCCAGAGAACCAGGCCAGGGCTCTGCCCACAACCCTATCATCTGAGCATTCCTTTCATTAGCACAGTACAAGATCACACAATGACCCTTAAACTGAAGCAGGATTCTGGATGCTTAAGGAAGTGGGATATTCTTTGGGTATGGTAAGCCAATGGCTGAGACAATCAATAAATTAATTAGCAAAAAGTATGCTGACTTCTGTGGAAAGAATTTTATGAACATAGGATTTAGGACTTCTTATATAATAAGCAATACAATCACAAGTACTAGTAAAGTAAAACTAAGGCTGCTACGGTAAGAAAACATTATCAATCTATCAATAAGCCTGTGAATTACAGCCTGACTTACAATGGTTCAACTTAACAATTTTGCAATGGTGCAAAAGCTATACATGTTCAGTAGAAACTGTACTTCAAGGATTGATCCAACCACTCTCTTTCCCACTTTCAGTATAGCATTTAATAGACTACATGAGATATTCAACACTTTATTATAAAATAGGCTTTGTGTTAAGTGATTTTGCCAAACTGTAGGCTAATATATCTGTTCTGAACATATTTAAGTAAGACTAGAGTAAGATAAGATGTTCAATAAGTTAGATGTATTAAATGCATTTTCAACTTAAGATGGGTTCATCAGGATGTAATCCCATCATATGCTGAGAAGCAACTGTAATAAGCAATGAAAGGATATTTTAAAAGACACCTTTCCAGGATCAGAAGCATAGTTGCTGAAGAGACGTAACTGTATTAAAGTCATACATCAAAAATATTCCACAATTCAGCCAAACCTCCCATATCATATTCCATATTCATATCCAATTCAGCCAAACACCTGCTCCACTCTTCCATCCCCATGTACTACAATACATTCTTGTCCTCCAATGCTTCATCCTTCTTAAAGAGACCTCCAAAATCTTACCCATCCTTTAAGGTTCATTCCAAATGCTCCCTGCATCCTTGGAAGTTTTTTATAACCTACACAATTCTTCTTTATTATGATGCCTTCTCTACACTTTCCTCTATTGTAGTATATACTTGTCTTCCCTCAGGTTAGAAGCCAGAGTGATGGAAAAAGCATAAGGCATGCAATTAGAAAAACTTAGACTTAAGTCTGAATATTAACTTACCTTGACCAGACCATACTACCTAACGTTCTTAAGCCTATTTCCAAATATACAAAATCAGGAAATTATTATCTTGCTTTTTTTGGACACAGAGTCTTACTTGTCACCCAGTTTAGAGTGCAGTGGCACAAGCATAGCTCACTGCAGCCCTAAACTCTTGGGCTCAAGTGATCTTCCTGCCTTAATCCTCCCAGGCAGCTAAGACTACAGGTTTGTGCCAGCATGACCAGTTTTGTTTTTATTTTTTTATTTTATTTATTTATTTTTTTTTATTTTTGTAGAGACAGGGTATGTTGCCCAGGCTGACCTTGAATTTCTGGCCTCAAGTGACCCTCTGCCTCAGCCTCCCAAAGCACTGGGATTACAGGTGTAAGCCACCTCATCCCAGTCCATTAGTTCTTAACCAAACAGGATATGTGTGGTTGTGTACAAGAAAGAGATAGCGGGGGGGGGGGGGGAAGGAGGGAAAAAAGACTGAAAAAAATCAAGACACACTAGACCTCAAAGACAAGGGAGCCAGCCTGCTGCCAAGGGACCCTTTGTGCTTGCTTCACCACTTGGAGCCTCTTGCCTGTCACTCTGCCCCAACTTCCCTCCCCTAATGGTTTTTGGCCCTGCCTGCACCTCCTTTACTTATTAGCCTTGTATTCAAAGAGACAGGCACTTTTTCTTCACTAATTTCTGATGTCCAAAATCCAACCTCACAGACTTCAAGATAGATACTCTTAAGATAATGAAAAGTGATATATTTGCATATGAAAAGGAAAAAGGCTGAGGTAAATATAATTTTAAACTGTATTAGGGATATAAGAATCAGTTCTAAAATGAGGTTTTATTTAGTACAAAGATGAATCCAAATCAGAACCAATGATCCCTTAGTTAAAATCAGTTTATATATCCCTTACTTTTTTTATTAGTTATTAATGCTATTTTTGTTATTTGGAGTTTTGAGGGGTTTGTTTCTCTTTGCAACTCTCCACACTAAACTCACAATATTGGGAGTGGAGAAGCTATGACTAAACTCTACACTGAAGTCAGATGTAGCAATAATCAGCTCTCAGCAATGTATTAGGTATATGCAATAATTACTATTGATTTAAAGCTTTATTTAGCATTGATCTATACTGTCATAGTCAATGAGGTCTTCCCACATTTTATTAGTGAAGTTGAGAAATGTACTGTTTGTTGTTTTGCCCCTCTACCAATATCAAAATGTGAAATTTGAGATTTGTTTAAACTCTGAGTGAATCACAGCTTAGTTTAAATGTCCAGCTAATTTGTTTCTATACATTTTGTTTGATTCTCTTTCTACCTCTTTCAGGTGTGTGTGTATGTATACATATTTATTTATTTATCTATATACTACAACTATTCAGTATATTCACACAGTACAAGATATATTTATATATACAAGTATATGTGTATGTGTATATGTGTGTGGGTGTGTGTGTGTATATCTCTTCTGAAAAGTTTGTTGAGGTGCAAGTTTTTTCTCTTTTGTTTTTTTCTCTTTAATTAACGAATTAAAAAGATGCTAAATTTCCATCACTACATGAAACACCTGGCTATGAAACAAAACAAAAAAAACTCCAAAGGGCTGTTTTCCAAACAGTTCTAGGGAAGCTACATAACAGCTGGATGCCAGTTTCAGAAAGATTCATCATGTATTCTTATTTGGAGTTTCCTGTGATTTGTTTTTCTTTGCAACCCTCCACACTGAACTCTATTCATCTCTTTCTTCTCCTCTATTTCTTCAAGAAGGAAGTTGATTCTAGTGATTTCAACCCATGCATTAACAGGAAACAATTATAAAAGTACAAAATTCATTTTTTTTTTTTTAGTTGGAATCTCACTCCATCACCCAGGCTAGAATGAAGTAGCATGCTCATGGCCACCCCAGCATCAACCTGCTGGGCTCGGGCAATCCTTCCACCTCAGCCTTCCAAGTCGCTGGAACTACAGGCGTGAGCTACCATGCCCGGCTAATTTTTTTATTTATTGTAGACATGAGGTCTCACCAAGGGGCCCAGGCTGTTCTCAAACCCATGGGCTCAAGCAATCCACTTACCTCAGCCTCGCAAAGTGCTGGGATTACAGGCTTGAGCCACCGCAACCGACCAAAATTCATATTTTTCTAAAGGGAACTTAAAAACGGCCACAACATGTTACGCATAAAACTGGTTTATGCCACATGAACACAGAATCACAAGTTTGGTTTTGGTACTTTTTCTTCCTCTTTGTATTCAGCTGTACAAAACTTAAATTCGGAATGAAAGAAAAGTTTTCTGTATCAAATCATCAAGCAAAAAATGTTTGTTTGTTTGTTTCTTTTGAATTGGAGTCTCACTCTGTCACCCAGGCTGGAGTGCAGAGGCACGATCATAGTCACCGCAGCCGCAACTTCAGCCCCAGTCTTCCCCAGTACCGCCACACTCAGCTAATTTTTCTTTTAACCTCTGAACTTTTTATTGATCTCCTGCTCTCCCAAAGGGTACCCTGCTCCCATCACCTCAGTGCTTCAGAACTTTGGTGTCATTGGTCTCAGACACCACTTTGCCCTCCACTAACCTGCCAGTGGTGGTCGTTTGGACCGTCTGAATGGAGCTGCTGCTGTCCAGGGCATCACCAAGACTGAAGTCCTCCCCGACCTCCAGCAGGTGGTGGTAGAAGGCGATTTTAGGCTCCAGTTTGACACTGATGTACTGCAGGGCCTTGTACTCCTAGGCCTGACACTGGCCCTCTGCCTGGGTCTGTGCCAGCTTGGACTCCAGGTGTAGCAGGCCACTGTTGGGCTGCTCCATCTGCATGGCATAGCAGGCCTCCACCTCCCTCAGGCTATTCCCCAAGCTGGACTTCAGATTTCTCATCGAGTCCAGGACAGTCCCCAAGAACTGCACTGTACATCTCAGCTCCATGAGCAACTTCTCAGCAGTTCTGATCTCGGCAGACTACGTGGTGACCACTGTGGTGCTCTCCTAGATCTTCTGGTACAAGCTTCATGTCCAGCACCTCTCGGTTCTTGAGCCAGCTCATCATGCTGGGCCCGGATGTCCACCATGATCTTGCTGAGGTCCTGAGATTTGCAGTGTCTATCTCCACGGTCAACCCAAAGCTGGCAATCTGGACTTGTAGGCCTTTTACTTCCTCCATGTGGTTCTTCATGAATAGCAGCTCCTCTTGAGAGCTTCAATCTGTCTCCAGGTGCAGCCGGGTGACATTGGTGCCATCAATGACCTTGCAGAGCTCACTGATGCCACTCTCTACAGACTGGCACATAGCCAGCTCTGTCTCATACCTGACTCTGAAGTCATCAGCAGCAACATGGCTTTGTCAATCTTCAGAACAATGTGGGCATTGTCCACAGAAATTGCAAAGATCTGAGCCCTCAGGTCCTCGATGGTCTTGAAGTAATGGCCCCAGTATCTGACCTAGTGACCCTTCTTTTCCAGGTGTTCCCTGATTTTGTTCTCCAGCCTCTGATTCAGGGTCTCCAGGCTCTTCACCCTGTCCAAGTAGGAGGCCAGGTGGTCGTTCAGCTCTTGCATGGTCTCCTTGCTCTGGATGCCCCCTAGATCTCCAACCATCCCACAACCAGGCCCTCAGACCCCCCAGTCACCCTGGAAGTTGGTGAAGCAGGTCACAGAGATCTGGGAGCCCAAGTCCCTGGTGCCTGCATAGACGCTGGCCATGCTGCTGGTGGGCCAGACGCTGGGTGGCTAAATGGAGCCCAGGGTCCGGTAGTTGGCAGAGAAGGTGGCGGAACGAGTGGTGAAGCTCATAGTGTCCATAAAGAGGATGGCAGGATTCAAGTTCTCCTGGCTAATTTTTGTATTTATTATTGTAGAGTCAAGATCTCATCAAGCTACCCAGCTGGTTTCAAACCCCTGGGCTCAGGTACTCTCATCTTGGCCTCCCAAAGTGTTGGAATTACAGGCATGAGCCACTGCACTCAGTCAATGTATCTTAAAAGCAGCAGATTGCCAGAACAAAAACAAACAGAGCATCAGTGGGCTGTGGAACAACCTCAAACAATGTAATACATATGCAGTTGAAGTATACAATGGAAAGAAGTAGGGAAAGAAAAAATATTTGAATATATGAAAGCCAAAAATTTTCCAAATTTGATGAAAACTATAAAATCATAAACCCAGCAAGTTCAATGACATCAATCACAAAAAAAAGAAAGAAAACTGTACCGACACATCACAATCAATTTGCTAGTTTAAACTAGTTTAAAGGGAAAATATTAAAGGTACCCAGGGGGAAAAAAGATACACTAAATACAAATAAACAGAGATAAGGATGTTAACAGATTTCTTGTCAGAAACCAATGAGGTACAAGACAATAAGTCAACATCTTTATAACACTGATAGAAAAAAAAAATGTCAACCTAGATTTCTTTACCCAGCAAATACATCTTTTAAAAACAAAGGTGAAATACAAATTTTTTCAGATGTCTAAAAGTCTGCATTACCAAAAATGTTAAAAGAAGTCATAAAAACAGAAAGAAAATGGTAATAGCTGCAAATGTGAATCTACACAAAGAAATAAAGAGCACCAAAAAAGGTAACTAACTACATGGGTAAATATAAAGATTTACCCTTATAATTTAAAAGATACTCAATTGTTTATAAATAATAATAACATACACTGGGACTGATAACATATGTAATCAGAATGAGAGGACATCACCAAATTCTGCAGCTTTTAAAAAGATAGTAAGGTAATATTATTGGCAATAATATACCAAATTCCATGAAAGATACAAACTACCAAGGCTCAAGCAAGAATAAATAAATAACTCAAATAGCCTTATATTCAATAAAAAAATTAAATTTGTACTTAAAAACCTTCCCACAAAGAAAACACCAGACCACATAAATTCACTAGTAAATTCTACTGAACATTTAAGAAAAAAATACCAACTCTAAACAAACTGTTCCAGAAAACTGAAGAAAGAGGGACATACTCCAACTCATTCAAAGTTTCTGGCATTACCCTGATACCAAAAACAAAGATATTACAAGAAAAAAAAACCTCAAACCAGTATCATTCATAATCACAAATGCAAAATTTTTAAACAAAATTTTAGAAAATCAATTCCAACAATATATTTTAAAAATATGTCAGAACCAAGTGGGGTTTATCCCAAGAATGCAAGGTTACTTTTAACACAGTCATGTACTCTATGTTGACATTTCAGTCAATGACACATTGCATATACTATGGTGGTCCCGTAAGATTATAATGGAGCTGAAAAATTCTTATCACCTAGAGACATAGTAGCCATCTTAACATTTTAGCATAACCCATTACTCAACTGTCTGTGGTGACAGTGATATAAACAAACCTAATGTATTGCTAGTCCCGTCGATGTATAGCACATACAATATGTACAGTACATTATACCTGATAATGATAGTAAATGACTATGTTACTGGTTTATATGCTTACTATACTATACTTTTTTATTGTTTTTATTTGTTTGGTTTCCTTTAAGATGTGGTCTCACTCTGTTGCCCAGGCTACAGTGCAGTGGCATGATCAAGGGACACTACAGCCTCAACCTTCAGGGCTCAGGTGCTCCTTCTACCTCAGCCTCCCAAGTAGCTGAGATTATAGGTGCTTGCCACCACACCCAGCAATATTTTTTATTTTTTGTAGAGACAAAGTCTCACAACATTGTCCAGGCTGGTCTCAAACTCCTAGTTTCAAGTGATCCTCCTGCCATGGGCTCCCAAAGTGCTGTCATTACAGGCATGAGGCACTGTAGCCCGTAATTTCAGGTTACACTGTGTAGCCTGAAATTCTTTTTTTTTTTGAGTTGAAGACTCACTCCGTTGCCCAGGGCTGGAGTGCAATGGCACACTCACGGCCACCACAGCCTCAACAGAGAGATCCTTCTGCCTCAGCCTTCCAAGTAGCTGGAGATACCAGCATGCACTACCACACCCTGCTAATTTTTTGATTTATTATAGAGATGAGGTCTCACCAAGTTGCCCAGGCTGTTCTTGAACCCGTGGGCTCAGGCAATCTTCTCACCTCAGCCTCCTAAAGTGCTGGGAATACAGGCTTCAGTCACCACGCCCAGCCGAAATTCTCATTTTAAAGTAAACTTTTCTTTCTCTGTTGAGATGTCTAATCTTTTCAGTCATTTTGAGTGACTTTTTATTTACCTCAATAAGCATAGTTATTATAGCTGACAAAGTTTTTGTCTGATAATACTAGCATCTGAGTCGTTTTGAGATTGAGATGTTTCATTGTTTTCCCCTTTAAAATGGGTCACATTCTCTGGGTTCTTTGTATGTCAGATAATTTTGGAATGTGTCTTAGATATCATTTTCATTAGTCTGTGTAGACTCTGAATTCTGATAAATTCCTCTAAGAATCTTGATTTTTTTATTTCACTAGCAACTAGCTTCAGACTGTTAGGCTAGTTTTGTCTCCTGTAGAAGATGGTTGAACTCTTAGCTCAAATTTTTAAGCCTTTATGATGCTGCATCAAATCTGGCCTACACATCTACATAGTTAAGGGATCAGCCTGAGACTTGTACAATGTTCATAAGAAATAGAGGATTCCTCCTTTCATCTCGCTCCTCTTCTAGTCTGTCACCATGTCATTGCCACTGAAGATTTTCTAGTGGGACAAGATGTAGAGGTGGAAGTCAATGATACTTGAGATCTTGTCCCTATGTAGGCCTAGGCTAATGTGTGTATTTGGGTTTTAGTTTTTAACAAAAAAGTTTAAAAAGTAAAATATAGATAGATATGAGCATAGAAAAAAGGTTACAGAATAAGGATATAAAGAAAGAAAAATATTTTTGTACAGATGTACAATGTGTCTGTGGTTTTTTTTTTTGGGAGGGGTGCTCATTTTCACTGGGCTCAGGTGATTCTTCCACTTCAGCCTTCCAAGTAGCTGGAACCACAGGAACTTGCCACCATACCCAGCTAATTTATTTATTTTTTAATTGTAGAGATGAGGTCTCATCAAGTTCCCCAGGCTGGTCCTGAACCCCTGGGCTCAGGTAATCCTCTCGCCTCTGCCTCCCAAAGTGCTGGGATTATAGGTGTGAGCCACCACACCTACCACATTTGTGTTTTAAGCTAAGTATTATGAAAGAGTCATAATGTTTTTAAAAATTGAGATTATAAAGTTACAGTAAACTAAGGTTAATTTATTATTAAAGAAAGAAAAATGTTTTAATAAATTTAGTGTAGGCCGGGCTCAGTGGCTCAGCCCATAATCCCAGCACTTTGGGAGGCCAAGGCGAGTGGATTGCCTGAGCCTGCGGGGTCAAGACCAGTCCAGGCAACTTGGTGAGACCTCATCTCTACAATAAGTAAAAAATTAGCCAGGTGTGGTAGCACACGTCTGTAGTTCCAGCTACTTGGAAGACTGAGGTGGAAGGATCGCCAGAGCCCAGCAGGTCAACGCTGGGGTGGCCGTGAGTGTGCCACTGCACTCCAGCCTGGGTGACGGAGCAAGACTCCAACTCAAAAAAAAAAAATTTAGTGTAGCCTATGTGTATAGTGTTTATAAATTCTACAGTATACAGTAATGTCCTAGGCCTTCACATTTACTCATATTCACTCAGTGACTCACCCAGAGCAACTTCCAGTCCTAGCAACTTTATTCATGGTAAGTGCCCTATACAGGCGTACCATTCTTTATCTTTTATATCCTACTTTTTAACAGCACCTTTTCTACGTTTAGATATGTCTAGATACACAAATACTTAGCACTGCGTTACAATTGCCTATGGTATTCAACAGTTAACATGTATAGCAATAGGCTATCCCATATAACCTACATGTATAGTAGGCTATATCATCGAGGTCTATGATATATTTGCACAACAACAAAACTGCCTAACAACACATTTAGAAATTATCTCCATTGTTAAGCAACAAATGACTGTATTTTAAAATCAATGTAATTTACCATAAAAACAAACTAAAAATGAAAAAATCATATGATCATCTCAGTAGACTCAGAAAAGCATTTGACAAAACCAACATCCATTCTTGATTAAGGAAAAAAAAATAAACTCTCAGCAAATAAGGAAAAGAAGAAAATGTTCCCACTAATAAAAAGCATATAAAAAAGCCTACAGATATTATATTTAATGGTGAAAGACTAAATTATTTCTCCCCTAAGATCAGAAACAAGATAGTCTGCTGCCACTATTTCTTTTCAACCCTATACTGGAGATCGTAGTCAGTGCAATAAGGTAAGAAAAAGAAATTAAAGATTGGAAAGGAAGAAGTGAAATGCTAGTGTTCACAGATGGCATAATCTTTATATAAAAAATCCAATGGAATCTATAAAAAGCTACTAGGACTAATAAGTGAGCTTAGCCAGACTGACAGAGAAGATCAATGTATAAAAATCAGTCATGAGCCGGGCTCGGTGGTTCAGCCTATAATCCCGCGCCTTTGGGAGGCTGAGGTGAGTGGATTGCCTGAGCCCGCGGGTTCGAGACCCGCCTGGGCAGCGAGACCTCATCTCTACAATAAATCACAAAATCAGCCGGGCATGGTAGCGCGCGCCTGTAGTTCTGGCTACTTGGAAAGCTGAGGCGGAAGGATCGCCGGAGCCCAGCAGGTCGAGGCTGCGGTGGCCGGGAGTGGCCACTGCACTCCAGTCTGGGTGACAGAGTGAGACTCCAACTCAAAAAAAAAAAATCAATCATACATAGTTCTATATACTAGCAATATCAGAATCAGAAATGTAAATTTTAAAAATATCATCTCAATAGTATCAGAAAGTATTAAATACTTAGGGATAACTAAACTTTTAAAGTTTCCTTAAAAGTTAAGCATATACCTACCACATGATTGAGTCATTCTACTCCTAGGTATTTAACCAAGAGAAATAAAAGTACATGTCTACACAAAGATTTGTACACAAATGTTTGTAGCAACCTTATTTTTTAATAGCTAAAACTGGAAAGAACCAATATGTCCATCAATAGGTGAATGTATTAATAAACTGAGGTACATCCATACAGTGCAATATTACTCAGCAATAAAGATCAACTACTGATACACTAAACAACAGGGTTAAATCTCAAGTAAGTATGGTGAATGAAAGAAATATAACTACATACTGTATTGTTCCATTTATATAAAATCCTAGGAAATAAAAATTAATATATAGTGACAAGAAGATCAATTGTCTGGGATCAGGGAGTCAGAAGTACAAAGACAGCTTTTGGGATGATGGGTAAGTTCACTATCTTGTTTGCAATGATAGTCTCACGAGTACATACATATGTCAAAACTTAAATTGTACACTTCAATTATGTGTGGTTCATAATGTGTCAATTATTCCTCAATAAACCAGCTTTTAAAAGTATGGTCTTAACCAATAATTAATAATCCTTCACTACACAAGTTAGGCCCTAACTCACTTATTTAAAATTATTCAGTTAATAATGCGAATTTCAGTCACAAAATTTATATGGCATCCTTATTTCTAAACTATTATGAAAGACAGATTTCTGGCAAAAATTCAGTAAAACATAAAGAAAATAAATGTCTTATCTGACCAAAGACTATCAGAACAATTAAAGTATTTTTTCACTTAAAAAACTTAAAATAAAAGTCATGCAAATTTCTAATTTTTGTTTAATCCTTGAACCATGGATAAAAAGATTAAACAAAAATAATAATAGTTCCTCCTTGGTATAACTGCTGCTAGGGTGTCCTATTCAATCCTTTGAAACTGATTACAATTGACCATGGCAGACATCAGAGAAAGGAACAACTATTTCATATGTGGACAGATGGTCTCTAAAAATGATGAGGTTAAACAGAAATATTTGGGGCTTCTCTCTGAATCCCTCAGTACCTAGACAATCACTACAAACCTTTCCTCATCAAAGTTTAATGGGAGAGAGAAGCAATTCAATTTCATTAAAGAAAGACTAAAGAGGAACCTAAGGTGCAGATTATTCAATTAGCATTATATAACTTCTTGACTCCTCCTGGTTTGGGTTACCCAAGCTCCCAAGTCTACCAGACACTCCGACAACTATTTTCTGTCATTTGAAGGATTTTCTAAATCTCAAAGAACAGGTAGCTTCCTGCTATATCAGCCTACTTCATTATTTACCCTTTTCTTTATCATTCTTGTATTTATATTAATGTTCTCATACCCAATGTTAATGCTGAAATCATAAACTGATTTAGGGAATTAGTAAGATGCAGCATGATGAAAGGAATATGGCCTTTGGAATCAGACAGATATGGGTCCATACTTTGGTTTTAACATTATAACCTTGTGATTTAAGTAAACCCCCTGAGCCTCAATTTTCTCATCAGTAAGAGTTAAATCATCGTCCTCAATGGATGATTGGCACTAAATAACAATGCATATGAATTACTTAACACATTGGAGGGGTTCCATAAATAATAACCCTCTTCTTTCTTTTCTAATTAGAAGGCATGTTCTGAGAGCAGGTTATCTCTTCATCAGCTCTTCTCCCCTCATGATTTCATCAGAGACAATTTCAATGTACTTTGCACCACATGAAAGTCTCTTCCTATCAGTGTGAACACTATCTTGCCACCATTAGTGCATCCCAGAGGCAACAGTTACTGGGAAGCAAGAAAGGAATCAAATGTAGTTGGAGTAACAGTTGACTTAACTTGACCAGTTCTAGCCTCAACATAACTAGTCCCATAATAACAATTCTAGGACATCAATTTCCTGCTATGAGTCGGGCTCGGTGGCTCAGCCTGTAATCTCACGCTTTGGGAGGCTGAGGTGAGTGGATTGCCTGAGCCCGCGGGTTCGAGACCTGCCTGGGCAACTTGGCGAGACCTCATCTCTACAATAAATCAAAAATTAGCCGGGTGTGGTAGCGCACGCCTGTAGTTCCAGCTACTTGGAAGGCTGGGGAGGAAGGATCGCCGGAGCCCAGCAGGTCGAGGCTGCAGTGGCCGGGAGCAGCCATTGCACTCCAGTCTGGGCGGCAGAGTGAGACTCCGACTCAAAAAAAAATAATAATAATTTCCTGCTATGGTTTCAAATAAAATTCTCTCCATATGGAAAATCCCTGTCAAATCCTTTTACTTCATGTTACAAAACAAAAAAGAGCATCTTGTATAGATCTATCATCACCCTCAGTTTAATAAGGACAATAAGTCTCTACACCTCCCAATATCATCAGAAATGGCACAAATGGCTGCAACTCATTCCAGGCACATAGTTTTATTTGTACTTATGCTCGATAGTATTTTATTTCCCGCAGCAACTCCTCCTGTAAAACAAAAAGCTTTTTAAAAGTTAAAATAAAAAGATATTCTAAAAAGTGTATTCTACAAAGCTGGTCAAACAACATTACAAGAAACCAAATTCTGGGATAAATGAAGAAATTTCAATTAAAAGTTTACAAATCTTAGCCAGGCATGGCAGTGTATGCCTGTAATCTCAGTTACTCAAAACACTTTAGCCCAGTAGTCAGCCTGGGCAACACAGGGAGAGGCTTGCCTCTAAAGAATAAAAACTTAATAAAAATTTTACAAATTTTCCTCACACACAAAAGAAATGCTTTGTTATACTTTTTTTGCATTAGAATATTAGACGATCTCAAAATCATTTCCAGCCCAATACTCAAAGTCAACTGGTCTTATAGGCAGTCCAAGATGAGCATTATAAAATGTGGTACAAATGCAACTCTCTCAAAAACGCTTAGCAGCAATAAAATTCAAAAATAAGGAAATCCTCAAAATAAATCAGCTAACCTAAAAGGTTTAATGCATTGGGTTTTTATTTCTGATAGTTTTTTCATTAGGTTTTTTCATCAAAATGTTCAGGGGAATCCATGTATACAAAGGGACCCAAAAAAAAGACAGCCGGGCTTGGTGGCTCAGCCTGTAATCCCGCACCTTTGGGAGGCTGAGGTGAGTGGATTGCCTGAGCCCGCAGGTTGGAGACCCGCCTGGGCAGCGAGACCTCATCTCTACAATAAATCAAAAAATCAGCCGGGCGTGGTAGTGCATGCCTGTAATTCCGGCTACTCGGAAGGCTGAGGTGGAAGGATCGCCAGAGCCCAGGAGGCAAGGCTGCGGTGGCCGGGAGCGGCCACTGCACTCCAGTCCGGGCGACAGAGTAAGACTCCAACTCAAAAAAAAAAAAAAAAGACAGAATTAACTTTTAGAGGGTAGGCCCTTTATAAGAAAATTGCTAATTGTTCCTAGGGATCAGTCAACCAAAGTTTTTATCTGGAAGTTTTGAGATGGTTCCATCATGATTTGTGGAAGAAACAACTCAAGTTGTGACAAACAGCTGACTGGTTCTTCCACCATGACAACACACCTGCCCACAAGATGCTGGGTGTTCAGCAGTTTTTGACCAAAAATGGCAGGACCTCTGTGCCCCACCCTCCCTATTCACCTGATCTCACCCCAAATAACTTTTTTTGGTAACCTAGATGAAGAAGCCTTCAAAGGGAAACATTTTGCCGACGTGGAAGAGATGAAACAAAAAAACAGCAAACAGCAGAAGTACTAAAACGATCTAAATCGACAAGTTCAAAAACCATTTTTAGCAGTGTAAAAAGCATCTCGATAGGTATATTGCATCAAATGGAGAGTACTTTGAAGCCTAAATATTTAAGAATAAATGCAACAATTTTTATGCATAAATTCCAGGAGTTTTTTTGGTCCCCCCCTCATACATGTCATACCAATATAGGCACTAAAGAGGGCTCAGTCTGTTTACAAAAGGGAATTATTCAACTGAAATCAACAAAGTTCAAAATTTCACACAGGGCCTCATTTTAGGCAATGAAAGTCCTGAAGACAATCAATTAATCAACAATAATCCCTGAGCACGTAATATGGACCAGCATAATGCTATAGGGATATGGAAATCAGTTTCTGTGTCTCAGTGGTGCTAACTAAAGAATAGCACACTAAATCACAAGTAAGCAAGCAAAAGCAGAAAAAGTAACTGTCCAGGTGGTAAAAAGATCAGAGCTCTAATCCCAACTCTTGCCCCAATTCACTAGATGTCTGACCTTCGGCAAATCATCGAAACTTCTACAGAACTCCATCGTCTCATCTAGGACAAAAGTAGGTTGGACAAGATGACTTCTAAGACCTTTTCTACTCTGGGTCTATGAATACAAGTTCAAAGACAAGGGAGAGAAGCTAATCTTTAAGAACTGGTAGGATTTGAATTGACTAATGGTGAAAGAAAGGATAGACTATATCAATGGAGTATGTGAATGAAATGTGGATAAATATAAGCCTATAAGAAAGCAACAAAACATCTTTAAGGGAACTCTTAAGGTCCCTTAAAAGCTAGTGCATCTTCATAAACGTGTCTTCGGTGGTTGCTCAGAGCAATTGAGCCTCCCTATTAAACTCAACAGCAACCAAAGAGTGTCAATGCAGATATCTACATAAATAGCTCTGGCCCTTCTATGACTCAAAGGAAGTGCTGAGCATCAAAGTCTGATAGGCTAAACACACACACACACACACACACACACACACCCTTATATAAAGCATAGCTACTGGCCCTTCTATGACTCAAAGGAAGTGCTGAGCATCAAAGTCTGATAGGCTAAACACACACACACACACACACACACACACACACATACCCTTATATAAAGCATAGCTACTGGCCCTTCTATGACTCAAAGGAAGTGCTGAGCATCAAAGTCTGATAGGCTAAAAACACACACACACACACACACACACACACACACACACACACACACCCTTATATAAAGCATAGCTACTGGTTGCTAAGTAACTTGTTTTTGGTATTTCTTGACAGAGTGCCTACTAAAAAGGAAGCACTCTGGAATAAGGCAAAGCGAACCACTGGCAGCCTCATAATTTTAGATATCAAACAGAAAAAAATGCTAGAAAGATTTGTACTCAGAGTGTCTGAAAAATATAGATTGGAAATCAAATTACCTTGGAGCATTAAATAAGGACTTCAAAATGCCACATGGAACTAGTTCCTAAACTCCCTGCTCCCTACAATAAAAACACAAATTATACCTAAACTTTAGAGACAGTTCAAGTCCTACTTAATACATACACATATTCCTGAAGACTCCAGTCCTTGGACCTACGATAGTACTTAGTATCTGTACCACAAATTTTGAACTTAAGCAATGCCATTTTATTGCTTTTGTAACAATTTAATGTGTGCAGTCTTTTCTTCTATGGCTTTTAAGTGTATGTATAACGCCGTATGTGCTTAAAAAATGCCTATTGAACAGAAAAGAAATTACAGTTTTGAATGATTAATTCTGGTATATAGACTCCTGCATTTTATTCCCAAATAATGGCATTCCCGAAGACTTCACACGCTCAATTTTAGCTCTATCATCACTGGATTAAATATAAAGTCGTTATTCAACAATGTTCAAGTCATACAGCTTTCTTAGTATCACTCATTCAAACTCAGTCAAGGGAGGTTTCCAGTACCACCGTGTTTTCTGAAGTGTAAATTAAGGCTATCAACACCTGCCCCTACTTTCTTCAACGTAGCAAACTGCTCTTAAAATCCTTCTCAAGCCTAGTCAGTCCCAGAAAGATTTTCTTCTGTAGAAAACTGGAGGACTACAGAATATACTCATCACACCTCATTTTGGAAAGCGCAAAGTAGAGGGTAAACATCAAGTACAGTATTTATAGTTAAGCGGCTGCTGTTCAAGATACCCGAGGCGCCCCAACCCTGCCAGTCCCGAACAACCCGATGAGGACCTATGCGAACGCGTCCACAGGTGGCCTGTGCCTCGGGAAGCGTCCCCTTGACAGCACAGGCTCTAATTCTGGTCTTCCCCACACAGCACAGCAGACTACAAAGGAGAGCCGGCTGGGCCTGGGCGCCGGGAGCGCGGCTCCGGTCCGCCTGGAGCAGGGGGCGTGGGGTGGGCAGAGGCGACGCCTGGCCGGAGAGCAACGCCAGAGGCAGGGGGCACTCCGCCCGCTACCGTAGGTGCCCGGCGAAGCGCCGCGGAACCCCCAGAGGCCCGAACTGGGATGTGG
>NW_007259395.1:98501-104098 GCF_000164805.1 Carlito syrichta
TGAGGGCCTCACCGTCGCTCCCGGGAGGCCGGCGCCGCCGCGGTCCTGCAGTTGCTAAGGAGAATCTTCTTCCGGGTCAGGGGCGCTGCGGTCTAGGGAGCAACGGTGGCCGGATGGGGCCAAGATGAACGTCTGCTGGGCGGGTTTCGCTCCGGTTCAGCTGCGGCCAGGGCTAGAGAACTGATACAGAGACTCGCTAATATCCGTCCATATTGTCACAGCCCCTAGAAGAGGGCGTAGCAAGAACTCAAGCGCTCCTGCACATTCCTGAACACATCACTTGAGAGTCCCCTTGTCTCCTTTGCATTCCCAGTAAGTAGCTTCAGGGGATCCTTGACTTCCCTATAGACTACGCCCAATTAACTGAAAGATGCAAATCCCCATTTACTCCCTTTTTCTGAGTGTTTATAAGTTTGAATAATATAGTATCAATGTAATTGTAAGCCTTGTGATTTCTATAACTTTTGTATCCATGTAATCATAAGTTTTGTGATTTGTATAACTTTTGCGTGATGCATGATGTCTTAGACCTTGTAAACTCCCTTTACTCTATGGCAAGCGTGATTAATGCTTCTGCTGGACCCTAATGATGAAAGCTGTAAGATACTTCTGATACCTGGGACCAGGAAGTCTGGACCGAACAATATCACTATCGATAAATACAGCTGAAACTCAAATTCTATGCAATGTTCTGCTGGTCACATGGCTAATGTATTAGGTACTAACAATTCTGGACTTATAAAAGTGAACTGTAAAAGCCTGGAAGGTCAGCAGAATCATTTTAGAATGCCCTCAAGTCTGGCTCTGTTCCCTGGATCCGAACTCAGAAATAAACTTCTTTCTACCAGTTCCCTGCCTCTTGATTTATCGGTATCAAGGGTAAGCAGCCGATCATTACTCGGACCATAACAGAACTGGTTGAGGGTCACTCATGGCTTCTGCAGCCTCGGCCTCTCCCCTGGGGGAAACTCGCTGTAACCAGCAGCTCCACATTCGGTGGCCTCTGAGCCGTCTCCCTGCCCGTCCGCAGCTGGCTCTGGTCCCCTCTTCTACTGGCGGGCACCTTCCAGAGCCGGCTTATGAACCCACTCATCCCAGGCCCTACGAGCTGTACTCCATCGGGCAGGGTCATACACCGCACACACCATCAGCCCTTCCCTGTTGCTCAGTGCTCATTTATTGGACAACAGCTTGGGGCGAGGTGCAGTGCTGACACTGGGGTACAGAGGTGAGTAACCCAGGCTTGGTCCCTGCCCTCAGAATGCTTAGACTGGTGGCAGAGCAAACAGAGGATGTCCTGCACGTGTGGATGAGTAAAGTAAAGGAGACTGTGGGAGCCTCCGAAGGGAGGCCTACCCAGACACGGTTGGGGAGAAGCTGGTGATGGCAATTTAAACCAAGCAAAGAGGTCAGGGAAGATTGTTTCAAGTAAGAGCAGGTGCAATTGGGGGACCCTGCAAAATTTCAGTGTGGGCCTGTTCAGAAAAGTGTGTAGAGAAGAGACTAAAGCTAAGGTTGGAATGTAGGAAACACCAGTATTACAGGTGTGAGCAAAGGAAAAGGAACCCACAAAGAGCAGCTGGAATGTGTGGAAGAACAGAAGAGAAAAGAACGTCAGTGAAGGGTGGCCACCATTCTCAAATGCTGTGGAAACCAAGTATCTCAGTGGTGACCATAGGAAAATCAAAATTCAGGAATACAATGTCAAAGTTGACAGTGGCTTGAATCTGTGGGGTGAAGGAGTCCACCACCATATGCTCCATATGGAAACAATGAAAAGAGATGCATTGAATTGTTCCTGAATTTCTTTTTTTTTATTATTTCTTAATGTTTTAAAAAACACTACATAGTATAAGCAAAATTTAGGATTCCCTGCCGATAACTGCAAGCTCCTTAAAGATGGAAAATATTTAACTTTGCATCTACAGTGCCTACCACATACATAGGCTTCAGCAAATATTTGTTTAAAGAATAAATGAAACCAGGCATGTGACTCCTGCCTGTAAAGAGAAAATTACCTGAGCCCAGGGTTCAAGACCAACCCAGGCAACTTGGCAAGACCTCATCTCTATGATAAAAATCAAAAACTTAGCCAGGCGTGGTGGTGCACACCTGTAGTTCCAGCTACTTGGAAGGCTGAGGCAGAAGGATCACCTCAGCCCAGCAGGTCGAGGCTATGGTAGCCAAGAGCGTGCCACTGCCCTCCAGCCTGGGTGACAGGGTAAGACTGGCTCAAGATAAAAAAAGAATACACCAAGGAAACTTTGGTTTTTAATGTTCACACAGATATTTCTATAACCCTCAACAAAACTATGATGTAGGCAAAATTTGTTCATTCAAACTGTAGAGGATGGAAGAAGCCTAGCAGGGGCAGAAGGCAGAGGGTATCAGGGGTCCAGGGATTCAGTGGGTGAGAAAGGGACCGTTGGGGACAGGAATGGGAAGACCAGAAGAGAAAGAAAACAAAGTATTGAAACATTGAAATCTGGGATTTCAGGACTGGAAATGGAATATGAGACCAAGGAAACCAAAAACAGTTAAAAGTAGAAATAGAAGGACAAGGAAAAGAGCAAAGGAAGTAGGACTAAGATAATTACTATAGATCACATTTTGATTGGACATTTAACAGAAGGTGTGGTATCAGATGGTATATAGGCTACAGAATTGGGTTGGACATATCTTCATGCCCTGTAAGTGGGGTGAGCCCAAGCTACCTCATTTGGGCTAAAGAAAGACCACAACACACTCTGGAATGAACTTGGGGTAAGAGGCTTGCCCCACCAGCATACCTGCAGGCCTTACTTCAACATATTTTGATCATAACAAGTATTACAATAAGCTTTCCCAAAAGGAAAGTAAAATTATTCTTCTCTGAGAAACTACATATCTGTCCACAACAGATGTGTTCAGCTATCTGTGTGAGTAAACCAAGAACTTCAGAATGTATGGCTAAAGAATTTAGAAACATCCAGACATGGTCAAAGAGACTGTCTTGCTTTGTTCAGCCTCTATAACAATACCATAGACTGAGTGGCTTATGAACAACATAAATTTGTTTAACACAGTTCTGGAGGCTGGGAAGTCCTAGATCAGGGTGCTAGCAGATTTTATGTCTGATGAGAGCCTGCTTCCTGCTTCATAGTCTGCTGTCTTCTTACTGTTTCTTCACATGGCAATAGGAGTGAGGGAGCTCTCTAGAGTCTCTTTTATATGAGAACTAATCTCACTCCTGAGGACTTTGCTCTTATGATCTAATCACCTGCCAAAGGCCCCGCTTCCTGATACCATTAGGGGTTAGGATTTCAATGTACAAATTTGGAGGAGATACATTCAGTCTATAGCAAGAACCTAGACTGTCCATTAGCAAAGTAGAACCAGAAAGTGATTACAGTTTGGTAAAGAGAAGCTAAATCAGTTGTTTTGTGAACAGAAGAGACAGCATCAATTCATAACATAGAACAGGGAAGGCCTGAATACACGAAGTTGATAAGTCTACCCTGCATCCTGACAGTCTTGAATACAGCATCTATTCTGAAGGACTGAATGCTAAGGGTCAAATTGATTCATTAGGCTCCCCCATGGCTGGGATTCTAAGAGATTTCAGTGTTGCCTCAAAAGATGAAGGTTTATTGTTATTCTGAAGGGCATATTTTTAGAGAACTGCAGGGATTTGTAGGTGAACTGCATTTCCAAGGTGATATGGGCACAAAAGATTCCATGTGATGTGCTTTGTCTGACTTTGGTCTCTGGAAGATGGATGGCCAATTAATGATGCAAAATCCTTTGAGGAATGCACCCCAAGATCCAGAATGAGTGAAAGACCAGAATTACCCTGTCTTTTAGTATATGAAATAAGCCATCTGCTGCCTCCTAAAGAATTCCATTTTGGCTTGGAGAGAGACTAGGTCTATGTCTTAGTCAGATTGGGCTGCTAAACAAAGCTATAGGCTGGGTAGCTTAAACAAGAGAAATTTATTTCTCACAATTCTGGAGGCTGAGAAAGCCAAGATCCAGGCACCAGCAAATTCAATGAATAGCAGGGCTCACTTCCTGGTTCATAGACAGCCTTCTTGTCCTGTCCTTACATGACAGGGAAAGGCTAGCTAGCTCTCTGTCCTCTTATAAAAGCACTAATCCCATTCATGAGGGCTCCACCCTCATGACTCAATTACCTCCCAAAGGTACCCTCTCCAAATACCATCACACTGGGATTAGATTTTCAATATATGAATTTTGGAGGGACATAACCATTCAGTCTATAACAGTCCGTTATAGTCAAAGCCTTCCTGGGAGTTTAAGGGTCATGGCTATTGTTGCCCCAGAACTTTCCAGTCCCAGCCTGACCTTGATCTCTAACAACCACCACACTCAAATGTCTGGACTAACATCCACCCAATTACAAAAGCAGACACTGAGTAGTCAACCTTGATTGCATTTTACCTCATCATCACACCCTCACCCTAACAATCCAGCCCATGAGCAGGTTCTGTTGATTGTCTCATTCCCCTCACCCAATTCCAATACCACCAATGACAGTGAAAGAAGTGAACAACCAAGCAACTCAGGATCAAATAAAGTGTTGCAACCTCAGAAATGAGCCAAGAATAAAGTGGGGGGCGTGTATGCATGATTATGTGTGAAAAACAAACAGTGTAATGACCAAACATTCCAACAGCTTCAGGGAGATACGTTGAAATAAATTCATTCAACATGTTTTAATTGCCTTTCACATTGCTAATTTCACTATAAAGGAAGTAAAAGATAGTGAAAGGATTATCAAAATAGAGTAAAGAAAAACTAAGGAAAGTTCAAACACATTCTAAGATCAAAAGTGAAGGAGGGTTTACTGACCTGGAGGTACTGTGCAAGGCCCCAGTTCCGCTGTGGAATGCATTAAAGGGCCAGGAGCTGCTAACTTTGAAAATCTGACTCCTACTAGAACATTCCTTTTTTCTTTGGCCTCTTAGGTCTTAGCTTAACCTAATTTCTTTTTTACTTTCTACCTTCTATTTAAATTTTTTTCTTAATATTTTTACCTGTTCATTTTATTTTATTAGGGTTTTATCAACATTCTTCACTTTTTATGTTTAATTGTTATTTTCTAGTGCTTTCCTCTTTTTTCTTTTTAAATTTCACTGATGGTACTTTAAATGTGGATTTTAGAAAATGATTTCATTTACAATTTGCCCTTTTTTTCTAAATATTTATTCTCATATTTTTTAGCTTTAAATTTGTCTTAATTTTTACATTCTCTCACCATCCTATTTTAATATTTTATTTCTTCTGCCATTGTGCATATTTTTTCTGGTTTTGAATGTTCTTTTTAAATCACAGATATATCTCAACAACTGCAAGTGCCATCTAATAACTTTTTCACTTTATTTTTTTCTCTTTTTTTTTACTTTTAATTTTTTTATTTTAAAGATGTAGGGCACAATTCAGGGTTAGGTATACAAATGTCCATTATGCAGGTACCCTTGTTGATGAGGTGTGCCCCTCCCCCTACTTTTTCACTCTAGAAGAGAAAAAAAGAACCAGGCTGGGTGGCTCAGCCTGTAATCCCGTGCCTTTGGGAGGCTGAAGTGAGTGGATTGCCT